>NC_056741.1:911103341-911255841 GCF_019279795.1 Protopterus annectens | reverse complement strand
TGACTTAGAAATAAATATAGAAGCACCAGGCTATAGCCCAAGTCCTACTGCTATTTCAGTCACTGATAATTGTGAAACACTATGCAGCAATGAAGTATGAATATGAGCAAACACTAAGTACTAACAATAGTTTGATTTATCTGAGAAACTCAATTTAATCTTTAAAAAAATGAATCTGAAGTTTAAACAAATTATGCAAATACAGTAAACTACAAAACAGATGCAGAAAGAGAGCAACTCAAATGGAACAAATAAAACAAACAAAAGATAAGGTGGCTTTGTTTAGTTTTGAACAAGATCAACTTAAACAAAAATTAAATCAATTTGAAAAAGAAAAGAAATTTTAAAGACCAGTTATTAAATTTTGAAACTTGAGCTAGAATGAAGAAAGTGTGAATTTATGAAACACATGAAATATGGGACATTCAGAAAGCACTACAAAAAACTGTACAGACCATTTAAAATCTATTGGAATTAGCTAGATCAAGAACTGAAATTTGAAATTGATTGTATATACACAAGTGCTGTCTATGCAAAATCAAGACTAATTGTATTATAAATCTCAGGCTGTACTTGTAAAATTTTGCAAAACTAAAGATACAGAAAAAAATTGTCTTCAGAAATGTGGAAAAAGTTGTGACCATCTATGTGAAATTGAGAGAAAAAAAGAAATTCACAGAATATCTCTACTCTGGAGGAAGACCATAACATCTTCTGTTTTTGTATCTTGTAAAACTAATAGTCTTTTGGAATGATGTTCTGATTGCATTAGAGGCAGAAGCCAAGCATTAATTAACTGCATTTGGACTTTTATAAACATGCTATTCTAAATAGACTTTCATTGCTTGTTCCTGGTGTGGCTGACGATTGTCAACATTTTTTCATGGACTATGTGGACATTTTCTCTTTTTCTGTCACATTCTTCTTCCTTTACACTGCTATGGTGACATTGAACTCTAACAGCTATTTTGCTTTTTCATCTCATCTGAAGTTATGCAAAAAAATAAAGTATGATGAGACATTGTATCCATTATAATTCCTTGTTTGAATATTAATGGTGCAGATACATTTTCAAAATGACATTCAGTGTTTAAGTTTTTTATGAAATAAAGCTGAAAATGTGTTCTCCCTTCAAGAGACACATTGGAATTCAGTCCAATGTGAATATATTAAAACTAAATATACTTGGATCACATAGATAAACCTGATAAATATGCAAGTGTTTCAACTATTACGAACAAATGTCCTTTTCTGATACATGAGATCAGAGTGTGAGTTATCTTAATTTATCTTTCACTGGGAGTTAATAAAATTACTGTTGATAATATTTATGCTCTGTTTGGCTAAAAATACCTGATACTCATCAATGTTTCTAAAGGACTTTAAAATATTTGGAAAATTTTTGTCTGGAGGAGATTGGAGCATGGTTTTAAATATAAACTTAGATCATTAATATACAAAGGTCAGTCTTACCATAGGAAACATAGTCAGTTAGTGGTCAGATTTTTACAGAAAAAAAGTTTAATAGATGGGCAGTGACTGAATAACCATTATTTAAAAAAGATTTACACATTTCACCTTCAGCAAAATTAGGTTCAAGAATTGATACTTTTATGTCTCAAGATTTGTATTAAGTAATAAAGTTTGAAGAACCAGATTTTGTGTTATGGTCAGACCACTGTTTATTGTCCACAACTATATCAGAAACAGAAACTGTAACCTATCCAGTCAAAAGAAAATATTATCTAAATGGTTTGAGTCATAGTTCTGTGTAGGTTATATAAAAATAAAATCAGAAGTTAATGGAAGAGCAGTTCTAGTGCAATGCTGTCCTTAAATACTAAATAGGATGCTTTCAAAGCTACTATATATGCTGATATAAAAAACATACAAACTTCCAAGATGGCTGCACATTGAGTAATAGTTTAATTATGTCTCTCCCAGACTGAAAACAGAAACTTAGCAGAAAAAGACAATGGACCTAGATTTCTGGGTAAATTTCAGTAACTGAATAATAAATGTACTGCCTAGATGCCAGGAAAAAAGAAACATGAAGGACCTGGAAGAAAATCACCTACAAAAGCTGAGGAAAAACACAGACTTGCGAAAGTATTGCAGTTGTTCAGAAAGGAGCAATGCAAGTTCCAGACATGACTTCCAGTAACCTAGAGGAAAGTATAAAGCATCTGCACACAGACTTGGTTAAAATAAGCACACTGATGGAGTTTATCAACATAAACAATAAAAAGCAGATGTTTTAAACAGATATTCAGATAAGGTAACAGAACTGCAAACCTCAGAGGCTGAAATGAAGAAAAGGCTGGCTGAATACGAGACTGCACAAGAAGAGATCTTTCAAAAAATCAGAGAAATAGAGGACAGAGCACATACAGAAAACCTTAGATTTTCTGCTGTACCAGAGAATCTGGAAGGAGCAGACTTTATTAATTTTATGAAAGTACAAATAAGCAACTGGAGTGGTATTCCACAACAAGAATTGTGAAAAGGAAAGGGCACATCATGTATATGCTCCAAACCTGCCTATGAGAAAACAACCTAGACCTTTAATAGTAAAAATGCACTCTTACCAGCAGGAGTTGATTCTGACAAAACTGTGACAGAAGGACAAAGTACTAAAAGTAGGAGACAACAGTGTGTTTGTGGAGAATGACTACTCATTGCACACCATACCATGCAGAAGAGGAATTCATGTATCCCATTATATAGGGCATGCCGAGAAATAGGTATGGGATTCAAACTGCTGTACCGAGCTATCCTCAAAATATTTTTTTCCTGGAGGAACAAAAACATTTTTTGATGAAGTACATGCTTAAGAAATACAAAACTTTATCTAACAAAAAGTGAGCTGTAAAACAGATAGATATTTTGCTTCTTGTTCTTCTGGTAATAAAGGCCGCTGAGAGACTGTGCCAGTGAAACCATTTCCAGTGTTTCAATGGAAAATTATTGAGAGAGAGAGAAAATAAGCACAGAAGTTGACTAAAAGAAATGAGAATGCACTGGAGATGAAGCAGAGACAGGGTTAGGGAGATGGAGATGAACAGGAATAGAACAAAAGAATCTGGAAAAATTGGACTTTGTTAAACTTGTATGCGACTCTATAGCATATGCTGTATTTCATGTCATTAATGATTGGAAAAATACTCAAAAAAGGGGAAGAGGAGGAAGCAAGTTAACTAAGTAAAAAAATGTTTTCTTACCAGTATTACTTAAGTGGTGCATGATTTTCTCTGCATGTTATAATGTTTTTTCCAGTTATTTTTAAGTTTAATGGGGATACTAATGTAAACAGATGTTTCTGTTTATTCTTTTTGTTTCTTTCTTCTTTATCTCTTCCTCCTTGTTTAGTTTTAAGGAATCTAGGCACTGCAATGTAAAAAAAAAGTGTGGGGGGGGTCTGGTTAAAAGAGCATGACAAATGAAAAAATAGTGTGCTTTTTCTCATTCTTGCATAACGGAATGACTGTGTTAGCTTTATATATTAACAAGTTTTGAAAGAAAGTTAGTAAATGAAAAAGAATATTGAATATTACAAGGTCTTTTTCTTAGTAAACAGTCCTGTATCTGGTTCTCATGTCACTAGCATACAATCTGATAAAGAGAAATGGCTTGGAGAAAATGCTTTCTGAAAGCATTCAACTTTTTCCCAGCTGGGAGAGCTATAAAGATGAAGTAAAAGCAGACACCACTTAATACTATCACAGGCAGTGCCATGTGTCTTAATATGGACAAGCTTTCTGTTTAGCTCAAGTCTGTGTGTTTGTGGCTGTCAGTTTAGAACTTATGTTCCTGTTAAGGGCTAAAACTTCGGTATTTAAATATGTACATAGTTTTGTGTGCTATTATTAAGTTAGTAGGTTTTAGTGAGATATTGGGTTTTTCTGTGTATTTTTTGAGGGTTTTCAATAAAACAAAATGTTCTGCAAGATGTGGCATAGGCTCAAATGGAGATGCCAAGAAAAAGTTGTATGAAAGATTAACTTCCCAAACAGGGCATGCATGCAATACAAAAGCTGGAACTAGACACTTAACAAAAAAGCTGTTATATATAAAAGGTGGGAATAATAATCTTTCAAGAATATGGGTCTATATTAAATCAGCAAGCACATGAAATAGCAAACACTGATTTATCAACCCTTTAAAACTGAAACCCAAAAATCCCGAAGACATGGAATAGTGATTTTTTTTCCCCACAGAAAAAAAATTCGCTGGGCCATTTTTGGGACTTTGCCATTTCCTCTACTGTGGTACAATTTCAGAGGCACAGCCCCCTACATCAGGGGGTGTGGGGGCAAAGCCCCCCACTTTATTTTGTGTTTTGAACTTTTTTTTGTGGACCAGCAATTTTTTTTTTCCCCGAGGGAAAAAAATTGCTGTTCCATGCCTTCGGGATTTTCAGGTTTCAGTTTTATAGGGTTGATAAATCAGTGTTCACTATTTTAAGCATTCACTGATTTAATATAGACTCAAGAATATGAATCTATTATGTCTTTAAACATGAATGGTCTCACAGATAAATCCAAAAAAAAAGCGTAGTGAACTATATTAAAAAATGTAGAGTGCAAATAGCTATGCTACAGGAGACACACGTGGAAAGATTTGAATATGTGAATTTGATAAAGAAATGTTTTCAGGATAGTTATTCAGCAGAATACCTGTGGCATAGGAAGACAGAAGTGCTTACATTAACTGCGAGAAGAGCTATAATAATAATAGCAGTTATATTAATTGCAAGAGGAAATCCAATAGTAATAATAGAGGGAAAAATTACAGTAATGGTAGATTTGTAGTACAAAGGGGCTACTGGCAAGGGAGGAGAATTATACTGGGATGAATTTATATTCCACTGAAAACTGCTATAATAGATCTAAAGAAAATTCTGGGAGAAATAATCAGCATTCAGCAAGGAATATTACTACTTATAGGTGAGGAATGGAATTTGATTTGCAACAGTGAAGGTGTGTCTTGGGGACCCAAAAAGGGAAATATAACAAAGGAGGGTAGATTTGTAAAGAAATTTATGAAAATATTTGGCACGGAAGATGTGAATTCAGTGCTAGGAATTCAGAGTGAATTTACATATTACCCAATAGTGAAACAATGGGCTAGGCTAGACAGAATTTACATTTTACAGGAATGCATGCATTTAATTGAAGGTATTGATACGCACCAATAACTATTTCAAATCATGTGCCAATAATAACTAAAATAATTACATATGGTAATGGAATAAAAATGAGACAATGGCACTTTCCCACCTATCTGCTGAAAAGAGAGGAACTTAAGGAATGGTAGTGGAAATTATTCAGGAGCTGTTAGAGAAGATAGAAACTTCTGTAAATATAGCTAGTGAGTGGGATAAAATTAAAATGGAATTTAAAAACAGGGTGGAAATAAAAGAAAGTGAGATATGTTTAAGAAGTAACAAGAATTATTTACAGAGACTGACAAATATTAACGTATTGCAAAATAAGAGGAATCTCATATAACAAGAAGAGGAGCATCTACAGAATGCTAAACAGAAAATAAGGGACTACCTATTTATTTTTATTTATTTATTTTACATTTGTTGACCGGGATAGTCCGACTGGATACATGTCCTTTTTCAGCGGAGGCCCGGGGAGAAAAGCTCCACAGACATAACTCTATACAAGTAGGTTTACAAAATACATACATGTAATGAAGAGACAGATGAAGAGACAGTAGAGAAAAAAAAACTCAACAGGCATAAAAGTATACAAGTAGGATTACAAATCCATAGATAAGTTGGGGAGACAGATGCTAATTCATATTATAAATTTTACTTAGGTTAGATATGGAAAACAATTGTGCAGTTAAGGTCCACTCAGTTATACAAACATACAGTAAAGGTGCATTAGTGTTATTATACTCTAATACATCCTCACAGCCACAGTATAATATCAAGGGAGCATGAAGGAACAATCAAAAAAGAGAAGAAGAATGCTGTAAAAAAGAGAAGAATAATGCTGTAAAAAACAGGGGGATTAATGGTCAGAAGAGCAATGTTCAAGGGAAAAGGAGGCCCAGATTAGTAAAGTGTGGTAGGATAAGTGTTCGCTCAGGAAGAGACTAATCTGATTTTACGCATGAACATAGCCATTGTGCCTTAAAGAATTGAGTTAGATTTTTTTTGAATTGAAAAAGGGAGGTAGAAAGTCTAAGGTTATTTGGGAGGGAGTTCCAAATCTTACCTATAGAGTTGGCAAAGACAGCATCGCCCCCCTTGTTATAAGATTTGATGGTTTGTACAAGGTGTCTGTTAGAGGATCGAAGACTGCTTAGGTTAGCATAGGGGTCAATAGATTATTGAGCGAGGGTTTTATCAGGTTCCTTAATAATTTTAAACGCTTCAGTGAGTTGGTTCAGTTTGAGGAGATTGGGTAATTCTAACCAGTTAAGTGTTTTTAGGTTAAGACAATGATGTGTTCTATAAGGAAGTCCAGTTATAAATCTGGCAATGTGATTATAGGTCACGGAGAGTTTGTTGATATCAGTTTTGTTGAGAAAATAAAATACAGGAGAGGCATACAGTAGTGTGGAGAGGAGATGCGTACGGGCAATGGTTAGTTTAGCGTTGGGGGTTAAAAAGTTCTTGATTCTATACAAGGATCCAAGTTTCTTATTTACAGTCTTAATTGTCTGGCTGATGTGTATGTTAAATCTGAGCTTGTCATCAATGGTGACCCCTAGTAGTTTAGTATTGGTATCAGGCTCAATGATGGTACCATTATTAGATTGGACGTGGAAGGTAGCATTGTTGGGATTTGGTGTCGGGGCAGAGGTAGGAAAGAATAGTAGTAGCTTAGTTTTTTTTGGGTTTAGGATGAGATTCCTCCCTGAGAGCCATTTTTCTACTGTAGAAAAGCAGTGTTGGGTTGTTACTTGTAGTTCAGGGAGAGAGATATCTGAGCATATAAGGGTGGAATCATCCGCATATTGGATGCAGGTGGCTTTAGGGATAACTGTGTGAAGTTCGTTTATGAACACGGAAAAGAGAAGGGGACCTAGTATGGAGCCTTGGGGGACTCCTATGGTATTGGGTAGTAGGTGAGAGAGCTTGTTTTGCCATTGGACTGCTTGTTGCCTACCAGAGAGATAAGCAGAGAACCAGTTGAGAGATGAATAATCAAAGTGTAAGGTTTCAAGCGTGTGGAGAAGAAGCTGGTGATTGACCATGTCAAAGGCTTTTGACAGGTCGAGAAATAGAGCTGACGATATTTTTTTGTTATTACGATTTTTGTTGACTGAGTCGGTGAAGGAAAGGAGGGCGTAGTCACTATGGTGGGGTCTAAAGCCATGTTGCGAGTTAGTCAGAAGTTTATTTAGGGTGAGCGAAGAAATTGCTTATGGACACAACGCTCCATAATTTTGGCTAATGGAGACAGTATAGCTATTGGTCTATAGTTGGAAGGTTCAGTGGAAGGCCTCCTTATGGAGTGGTATGACATAGGAAATTTTCCAAATGGAGGGGATGATGGCTTCGGTGATAGTTCTATTAATCAGGATAGAGATAGGGTAGGCTATGGCATCTGCTGCAATTTGCAGGTATTCAGCAGGAAGTCGGTCCGCTGAGAGGGTGGTTGGTTTAAGTTTCTTCAATAAGGTTCGAATGTAGGAGGTGGGTATATGTTGTAGTTTAAAGAAAGGGAATGTGTCATCGGTGGTATTGGTTGAGGGGGGGGGTAGTTGACTGGCTAAAGCTTGAATCGTTTCAGTAAAGAAGGAGTTAAAGGTATTGGCTACGACTTCTGGGTTTTACCAATAAGTGTTTCAGGGTAGGTGTAGATGATTTCCCTGGGTGGAGGAGATTATTTAAGCCTGCCCAGAACTTCTTTGGGTTGTTCTGGTGCTTTTCTTGGAGGTGACAAAAATAATTCTTTTTGTCCAGTGTGCTAGCTTTTTTTGTTTCATTTCTACGCTGCTGGAATTTAATACGATCTAGAGGTGCCTTAGTAGCTCTCCATGTATCCCAGGCTTTGTCCCTAATTTTAATTTTGGATTTAGTTTCCCTGGTTAGCCAGGGGGCTATCCGTACCTTAGTTCTAGTAAGTCGGTTAGGTGCATGATTGTCCAGAATGTTTAGGAATGTGTCATTAAAGAATGTCACACTCTCGTCAAGGGATAAAGTTTTTAACTTAGACCAGTTACAGGATTTGAGTTCAGCAGCAAATTGCATAGGTTCGAATTTCTTCTTGTTTCTTAATAGTCTATGGATGGGTTGGTTTATGGTGATAAATTTATGTTTAATAATGAAAGTGATAAGATGGTCACTAAGATCATTAGGAAGGGTCCCAGTGGTATATTTATGCGTATGGGCATTAGTACCTTGATAAGTACCTTGTACCTTGATAAGTACCTTGATAAGTACCTTGTACCTTGACTACCTTGATAAGATGCATGAGTTTATAAAGATTGCTGGTAAGCAACTGTTTTTTGATAATAACTTTAGAGCACAAAAACTTTTAGCACAATGACACAGACAACAGAAAGTAGAAAGGGCTGTCACCAGACTTAGGGAGCCTATTACTTCTACAGGATCCCTAGTTATCTTCCTTGTATTAGAAATATTTCCAAAATTCTATGAAAGTCTATATAAAGTATGGGACTATGTAAATCAAGAAAAGGTACAAATGGAAATGTTTATGGAAGAATTAAATATGCCAAGGCTAAAGGGAGAGGAGGTGCAATTACTAACAGTTAAGATAGGAGGAGATTAGATAAAAATGGTGATGTATAACCAATCTACAGGAAAGTCCTCAGGATTAAATGGTAGTCTGTGAAAGTTTGGAAGCTAGGAGGGGAAAAACTAATGAAGATCTGGAAGGTTTTGTTTAACAGTATTTTAAGAAGAGGAGAAGTACCAACATCCTGGAAGAAAGTTGTAGTAGCTGTACAACCTAAAGAGGTTAAATATCCATCAAATCCAGCTACATACAGGGTCATTTTAATACTAAATCATGACTATAAAGTGTTTTGTCTATAATGGGTAACAAAATGGCAAAAGTGATGTCAAAATTGATAGATATGGATCAATGTGGTTTTGTCTCGGGCAGACAAAGATTTGACAATGTAAACAGAACAGTGATGATCCAGAGGGAAGCAGAATGTAGAAAATACCACTATTGCTGGTGGGTCTTGATGCAGAGAAAGCATTTGACAGTAATCTGGGATTTTATGAGCAGAGCAATGGAAGCATTTGCATTCCCTGATAAAATTATAAGGTTTATTAGGGGGATATTGGAAGGATCAGAAACAAAAATTAAAATAGGTGGGGTCCTCTCTGATAATCTCTACTTGAGCAGAGGAACCACGTAGAAGTGTCCTGTCTCCCCTTTGTTATTTGCATCATATTTAGAACCATTGGCAAAAAAATAAGGGACTCAGAAATTCAAGGATATAATTGGTATGGAAGTCAAGAAAAGCTGTCTTTATTTGCAGATGATATTATTTTATACCTGACGAAACCTGATACAAAACCATACAGCAAATTATTTAAGAAAAGAAAAGGCAAGATTAAAATATTTCAGACATCAAATTCTGATTTATTAATTACTACCAATAAATTATCATACATATTGACCAATTTAGAAAGACAAACTTCAAAAATTAAGTCAAATAAATGAAAATTTAAATCTGAATATATGGTGCATTAATTATCAGGACATGTATCTACAACATAAAGTAGGAAGAGTCTTAGCATCCCCATCCTAAAGTACAAGTAATAAATAAATGGATTCTGCAACTTATGCTCTAGATGGAACTATTGTTTCCAACCAGGAAAAATGTGTAAAATGATGAATACATATTTTAGGAACTTTACTATCAAAAATGGTCCACAGATTCTAGTAAATTTAATTTTTGGATTAACAAAACATCTAAACTACCTCTTGAAATTACTGACTTGAAAATGACTTTATATGATAAAACAGTTTATTATTACATTAAAAAAGAATAACACACCAGAACCTGATGGTTATGTAGCTAAATTTTACCAAATATTTGTTGATGGGTTAGCCCCTTAATTATGTAAAATTGCCAAATGGTAAAGACTGCCTGAAACCTAAACATTATAGACTTATTTCATTACTAAATATGGATTATAAAATAGCTAAATCAATAAATACCAAATTAATTTGAAAACTAAAAAATATTTTACATCCAGTGCAGTTCAGCATTTATCCAATACAAATATGGTTGAATTAAACAAAATGTTCCAAGCTTT
This sequence comes from Protopterus annectens, assembly GCF_019279795.1. Classification (NCBI taxonomy): domain Eukaryota; kingdom Metazoa; phylum Chordata; order Ceratodontiformes; family Protopteridae; genus Protopterus; species Protopterus annectens. Next base: position 911,245,577 of record NC_056741.1, on the reverse strand, counting down.
AGTTTATAGCTATAATAAAAATACTAAAGAATCAAAACATATTGACCTGATTAACCTAGATGCCTCAAAGGCATTCAATTATTTGATTCAAAATTACATTTGAAAAGTGTTTATTCCAAAATTCAAAATTCATTAATGTTATATAGACTTTATATACACAATCAGAATCATATATAAAATTATACGTTACCCAAGTTTTTATTTACAACTGGTGTAAGACAAGGTTGCCCACCATCTACACCTTTATTCATTCTACCAATTAATCCTTTGTTATACCAATTACAAGACACAATTTCACAATCTACATCAAATTCTAAAGAATTTAAACCATTAGCATATGCAGATTATTTGATATGTATAATGACAGATTACAGTACTCAAGTGGAATGTGTAATAAATGTTATTAATATATTAATAAATGAAAATTTAAATCTGAATATATGGTGCATTAATTATCAAGACATGTATCTACAACATAAAGTAGGAAGAGTCTTAGCATCCCCATCCTAAAGTACAAGTAATAAATAAATGGATTCTGCAACTTATGCTCTAGATGGAACTATTGTTTCCAACCAGGAAAAATGCGTAAAATGATGAATACATATTTTAGGAACTTTACTATCAAAAATGGTCCACAGATTCTAGTAAATTGAATGTTTAGATTAACAAAACATCTAAACTACCTCTTGAAATTACTGACTTGAAAATGACTTTATATGATAAAATAGTTTATTATTACATTAAAAAAGAATAACGCACCAGAACCTGATGGTTATGTAGCTAAATTTTACCAAATATTTGTTGATGCGTTTGCCCCTTAATTATGTAAAATTGCCAAATGGTAAAGACTGCCTGAAACCTAAACATTATAGACTTATTTCATTACTAAATATGGATTATAAAATAGCTAAATCAATAAATACCAAATTAATTTGAAAACTAAAAAATATTTTACATCCAATGCAGTTCAGCATTTACCCAATACAAATATGGTTGAATTAAACAAAATGTTCCAAGCTTTAGTTTATAGCTATAATAAAAATACTAAAGAATCAAAACATATTGACCTGATTAACCTAGATGCCTCAAAGGCATTCAATTATCTGATTCAAAATTACATTTGAGAAGTGTTAAGATATTCCAAAATTCATTAATGTTATATAGACTTTATACACACAATCAGAATCATATATAAAATTATACATGTTACCCAAGTTTTTATTTACAACTGGTGTAAGACAAGGTTGCCCACCATCTACACCTTTATTCATTCTACCAATTAATCCTTTGTTATACCAATTACAAGACACAATTTCACAATCTACATCAAATTTTAAAGAATTTAAACCATTAGCATATGCAGATTATTTGATATGTATAATGACAGATTACAGTACTCAAGTGGAATGTGTAATAAATGTTATTAATATTGTCTATGCTCCTAAAGAAATTAAGGCTATGTCATGTCAAGTTTTACCACCATTGATGTGCAGGGATCATGGGGTTATAAAGTTTAATGTGTTACTGATAACTCTGCCAAACTGAACCCTAAACCAATGCACAAAAGATTAATAACAGACTATATGGAAACAAAACACCCACTATGCAAAATTATTTGGAGTGATGCGTTCAGTGGAAAAACTGCAGCAGGAATGTATAAAGTTTTCAATGACAAATTGTTTAAATGCAAAAAAATGGTAAAAAAATTAAATTAACATCAGGATCTAAGCACAAAATGTCAAGATGATATATTTACAGAAGAACAAGATACTTGATTAAGAGGCAAAAATATAAGAAATGGAAAAGAAGTCAAACTACAACTTTTGAAAACTGAAATAATTTGTTTGTCCAGCTTGTTTAAGAATATTGTCAGGCAAGATCAAGAAAAAATTTGAAGAAAATGTATATGAAGATATGGAGCATAATAAGAAAGCATTTTATAGATACATAAGTCAGTGAAGGAGCAAACACACTTTATCAATTTGCAACATTTATTCTCAGACACAACAGGTTATACATAATATTTATAAAATCTTATGCAAAGCAGTTTGGCTCCATAAAGGGGGTGATAAATTTTCCTAGTGATATCCAGGTAACCTCAGATACTGAAATCAAAATAGATTATATTGAAAAAAACTATGCAAACTGGATCCAACAAAGCAAAGGGAGGAGATGGGAATAGTAGTAATGACCTGAGAACATTTCAGCAAGAGCTTAAAGTACCATTAAAAGAAGTTATGTCCTTACCATAACGTTCCATGTGGAGTGTTCATCTCGCCTTGGTTATTACACATGGGTTCGGAGCCGATCCTCGGCTCCGTGCCGGCCGACTGCAAGCTCTGCATCGAGAAGAAGCTCGAGGACATCTAATACCCACAATCCCCCTCTGCCTTTACCTCAGATCTAGTTTGCAAGCAAACCAGACAACAATCACGCATACATGCCAAACTATATACATAATTACATATATACAAACATACCAAGGGTATGATAGCAACACCAACACTGCAACAGCAGAAGGAGAATACTCCAGACCAGGCACCAAGTCGAACGTTCTTCCTAAGGGTGGGAAGGGTGGGAGTGTAATAACCAGGCAGATGAACACTCCACATGGAACGCTATGGTAAGGACATAACTTCTTTATGTGAGAGTGTTCAATCTCGCCTTTGTTCTTACATGGGTAGCCCCTAGCTCCATGATCCTGAGGAACTCAAGGGAGAACGTTCTTGAGCACAGTGGAACCAAAGGTTGCCCTATCCCTAGAAACCCTGTCCACTTTGTAATGAGAAATAAATGTATGTGGTTTAGCCCAAGTAGCAGCCGCACAAATGATGTCTAAAGGTAAACGAGCTGCATGAGCCAAAGATGTAGAAATTGATCTGGTAGAATGTCCTCTGGGTTTTGCTGATAATGTTTGATCAGAATTCTCATAAACATAAATGATACAATCAGTTAGCCACTTAGAAAGAGTTCGTTTCGTAACTGCAAGACCCTTTCTGCTGTCAGCAAAAGCTATAAATAGCTGATCAGATTTCCTGTGATCTTTTGTTCTATCCAAATAAAACCTGAGTTGTCTATGGACGTCCAGTTTGTGCAACATATACTCTAATTTATTAGAGTGGTCTTTAAAGAAGGTGGGTAATTCAATGGACTGATTAATATTACTAGTAGAACAAACTTTGGGAAGAAAGGATGGATTAGTGCGTAGGGATACTCTGTCAGAATGAAAATTAAATAGGGATGTTTGACCGAAAGGGCCTGCAGCTCAGACACCCGTCTAGCCGATGTAATAGCCACTAGAAATAATGTTTTCCATGACAAAAATTTCAAAGTGCAACTTGAAGCTGGTTCAAAGGGTGGTAACATCAATTTAGAGAGCAATAAATTTAAATTCCATGGTGATGTCGGACTTCTGACTGGTGGTCTGATATGAAAGGAACCTTTTAAAAAGGCTTTACAGAGTCTGTGAGCCATAATAGGTGCACCACTTTCTTCTATATGATAGCTAGAAATGGCAGCCAATTGTACTCTTAAGGTAGCCGGAGAAGCTCCTTCCTGAAATAATTCGGTTAGAAATTCTAAGACCTTATTCAACGGAGCTGTAACAGGGTCCAACTGATGTGACTCACCAGAAGACAAAACGCTTCCATTTACTAGTATAAGTCTTTGTAGTGGAAACTTTATGAGAAGCTACCAAAATATCTTGAACCGCCGATGTAAGGGGAATTGACCTGGCTGTGGCAGCGGAGCAGCCAAGCTGCTAGATGGAGATATTCCAGGGATGGGTGAGGAACTCCTGACGAGTGAGTCAGTAGATCTGGCTCTGGGTCCAGCATCCAAGGTCCCCGAATGCGGTGATGCAAGAGAAAGGGAACCAAATTTGACGAGGCCAGAACGGAGCAATGAGAATTATAGTCCTCTGAAGGTTGTTTGCTTTCTGCAGAAACTTTGCAATCAGGGAAATGGAGGAAAAGCATATAGGAGACCCGTGGGCCAATCGTGCACCAGCGTCCTTGGGACTTCCCTGGAGGGGTAATAGGGCAAAGAAGCTCCTGCATTTGGCGCTCATTGGAGACGCAAACAGATCGCAGGTAGGCTGGCCCCATTTGCGAAAAATCTTTCCGCGAACTGACTGTTTGAGGACCACTCGTGAGGCAATAGTATTGCCCTGCTCAGCCTGTCGGCTATGACGTTGGATGACCCCGGGATGTGCGTTGCGATCAGAAAGCGACCGTGGACTCTGCCCATTGCCAAATTCTCATGGCCTCTGCATAGTTGGTAGGACCTGGTTCCCCCTTGCTTGTTTATGTACCAGACTATGGACATGTTGTCTGTTTGAACTGCAATGGTCCCTGGAGGAAGAAGGGGAGCAAAGTGTTGCAACGCCAAAAACACTGCCCTCAACTCCAGGACATTGATGTGCAGATTGTACTCAGATTGGTCCATTCGCCTTGGACTGTCTGTCCCTGAAAGATGCCCCCACCCTATCAGGAAGCGTCCGTGGTTATCGTCGCTGACGGTGTGGGTAGCACAAATGGTCTTCCGCCGGATAGGTTGCAAGTCTGTAACCACCACATTAGGTGTGATTTGCATGTTTTCGTTATCAAAATTTCGTGAGTCAGTGGAAGTTGTTGGAATGACCATTGTGCAAATAGAAGCCATTGTAGCACTCTCATGTGCAGTCTTCCCAATGGTATCGCTATGAGAGAAGCTGCCATGAGACCCAAAACTTTCAGAACAATTTTTGCTGGGGATTTCCTGGACGACAGCAGAAGGAAATGTTGAATTGAAGCGCTAGTATTCTTTCTGTCGGAAGTTTTAGAACTAACTGACGTATCCAATTCCGCTCCTATAAATAAGATATGCTGTGATGGCTGTAGCAAAGATTTTTCGAAATTTACTGAAATGCCAAGGTGTGTACAAAGTTGTAGGGAGTAATCCCTGGCTTGTATCAGTTGACGCCTGGTGGTGGCAGACAGGAGCCAGTCGTCCAGATACGGAAACACCTGGAATCCTAGGCGCCTCAGATGAGACGCTACCACTGCCATGCATTTGGTGAAGACCCTGGGGGCTGTGGTCAGGCCAAAGGGCAGGGCTCGAAACTGATAGTGACTGGCTCCCAGCCGGAAGCGCAAGTGATCCCTGGACGCCCTGGCCATTTTGATGTGGTAGTATGCGTCCTTCAGATCTATTGAGCACATCCAGTCGTCCTTCTGTAAGAATGGAAGGATCGATTGAAGCGTGACCATTCGAAACTTTTCCTTCTTGACAAAGGTGTTGAGATGACTTAGGTCCAGAATTGGCCTCCAGTCCCCTGTTTTCTTTGGAACTAAAAAGAACCTTGAGTAAGTTCCGAATCCTATTTGGTCCGCTGGGACTGGTTGGATGACTCTTTCTTAGCAGCTTTGAAATTTCTGTAGCTGCTGGGTCTCGTAGATGGGGTGGTACATCTGGGAGTTTTTCTTTGGAATGGGGTGGATAGAAATGGGATTTTGTAACCTCTGGTAACAACGCTTTTCACCCAATTGTCTGAAGAAAGGTTTTGCCCGGCCTGAGGGTATAACGCTAACCGACCCCCGACTGCCTCCAGCGCAGGGCAGTCGGGCCTCGTCTCAGGTGTGCTGACACGGTTTGCCAGGGAGGTTATCCCTGTCACCTTGGTTTTATGGACCTTCTGCCGCCAGGGCGGCGTCTTCCACCTCTGCCCCCCCCTCTGCCGCTAGAGGGGGCATCACCCTGTGTGTTTGGAAAAGATCCTTGAGGTTTTCAAAACCACATTTTCCCACCACGCTGCCCTTTGGGGTACGGTCTGGAAGGGGTGGAAAACGGACTCGACAGCAGACAGAGTCTTTCCCTCCTGTTCACACCGGGTAAGGGTCTCCTTTACTTTAGGGCCAAAAAGTGTGGCTCCATCAAATGGGGCGTTAGTAAAGGAAGACTTGAAGGCTTCCGAACGAACATAAGCGCATCCAGGATTGCCTACGAAGAGCAATCGCTGAAGCCGCTGCCCTACTCGATCCTTCGGCTGCATAGGATATCAGCCTCATGGACGAAGTTCACAATGTACGTGAGGGTGTTGAGATGCGCTGTAACTTCCTCTGAGAAAGCGGCTTCTGTAGTACCCTGGAGGGTATCTCCCAACTCTTTGACTAGATCCTCTGTAAACGTGTAAAATGGGTCAAATAGTTCAGGGAACGCATAGAAAGCCGCTGAACTGAAAATGCGCTTCCCGTGATCTGTCCATGGTCCTAGAATCTTTGTTAGGCGGATGGACAGATGAGGAAGACTCCGACATCTCCTTTTTCGTGGCCGCTGCCACCACCATGGCGTCTACCGAACTCCTTTGGTAAGGTAAGCTTTGTCCTGTGGTGCCGTGATGTACTTATTTGGCTTCCTAGGGACAGGTTCCACCGTGTCAGGAGTCTCCCACGCCCTTCGAAAGCAATCAATTCCATTAACTCATCAAAGGGCGGAGTGACCCAGGAGGAGGAAGGACGGGCACCAAATGCCTTCAGCAAAACTGACTCATCCTCAGAAGGGGGGAGGGCTTGCCAGTCACCTCTCTGTTTAAGGATCTCCAAGATGTCAGCAAAGAGACATCCTCTGAAGGTGACTTAGGGGACCCTTCTGACTCATCTAAGTCAGTATCAGATGTCAAGGATTCTTGTGGAGAATCCAAGTGTCTCCTCTTACACAGTCTTTTCCTAGGAACTTCTTCGTGGGGAGCATCTGAAGAAGCCTCCGAGGAAGAGGGGGCACCCTCCAGGGGTGGCTGAGACACTGGTGCCCGACGCTTGGACGTGGCCGTGGGTGCAGAGGAGGATAACGGTCCTTTGGGGAGGAGAAGCTGTACCTGCTGATGTGGTTGTCTGAGTAGACAACACCTTCCTCATGAGGTCGAAGGCCCCCGGGTCCCGAGTCGAGGTATCTCCCGGTTCCGAAGAAATGGGAAGAATCCCCGAAACAGGAGCCGAAGGCACCGACCCCGAGGACGGAACCGAATCGATCCGTGCGAGGCCACGAGGGAGAGTCGGAACGAAACATCGGTCCGACTCGGTCCCGGAACCAAGGACAGATCTTCGGGCCCGAGACTCCGGTGCCGGATCGGATGGAGTCGAGGTAAACGGTGCCGACCGAGAAAAAGACGGTTCTGGCACCGAGGGCTCCACAATCATCAGGTCAGCTTCTTCCGGCTCCGAAGACTGAACAGGTCTCGGAGGAGGAACAGATGGAGATAGTGGCAGGCCTTCAAGTCTCGACATCAACTGAGAGGAGACCGAAATAAGCTTGGACAGGGCCGTATGCTCCATAAGTTTCTGCACCACACGGTCCACGTCGGTGTCGGAAAGGGCTCTAGAAGAACGAGTCAAAGGGATCGAAGACGGCGCCGACCTCAGCAGAGTCGGTGGAGGGAGCTCCGTCACCGATTCCAAGACTCGAGGCTCGGAAACTGCCAACAGTTGAACACTCGGCCCCGAAGTCTGTGGAACCGGTGATCTAACTAGACTCGAAGACTTTGGCTCCGACGCCTTCGACCCCTTCGAAGACTTGGATGCCTGGTCTGAAGCATCCAAAGCCTCCTGGAAAGAGGGTTTCAGCAATCCTCTATCCATCAGTTTCCTGCGCCTATCTGTCATGACCCTCCCACTAAAAGAGTGACAAATAGAGCAGTCCTCTTGTAAGTGGAGAGGGCCAAGACAGTAGACACAGGAACTGTGGTTGTCTGTGACCGACATTTTTTGGCCACACTGACAACGTTTAAAACCAGATTTCATCTTTTCAGACATATTAACAAATGAGAAAACAGTCCAGTCCAGTACAAAGTCCAATCCAGTAAAATATGTCAAATCCGGGTATAAGAGTCTGTTTGATAAAGCTAAACACAAGACTACCACAAGTCTTTAGTCAAAGAAATCGAATCCGAAGTCTAATCCAGTAATAACTGCCAAAAAGGCAAAACTACAAGAGTTTTAGTCACAAGTCCAAGAAGGGGTAGGCCCCGAAAAACTCTAACTCGAAGTTAACAAGTTAACTTATTCTAAGTATAGAGAATTCCTGACATTCACACACCTACTCTTACTTAAGTAACTAGAATTTAAAGAAACTTTCTGAAATTAGTACAGAATAGATAAAAAATCTTATCTGAACAGCCCCGAGCTAGTCTCCAGCGATGCGTACTGCAGCAGCGGCAAACTAGATCTGAGGTAAAGGCAGAGGGGGATTGTGGGTATTAGATGTCCTCGAGCTTCTTCTCGATGCAGAGCTTGCAGTCGGCCGGCACGGAGCCGAGGATCGGCTCCGAACCCATGTGTAAGAACAAAGGCGAGATTGAACACTCTCACATTATACATTTACTAGGTCATACAAATATGGGGAGATTCCTCAAGATTGGAGATATGCACTTATTAAACCTGTCTACAAGGAGAAAGATGACTAGGACAAACCAAAAGTCATATAGACCCTTAAGTCTGCTTTCATGTTGTAGAAAAATAATGGCGAAGGTAATATTGGAGAAGTTATTGTCAGAGTTGGAAAGGTTGGGGGTTAAAGCTATATATCAGCATGCGTGTGCTGAAAATTGATTTATTATCACCTGTAACATAAGCTTCTATAACAATATAACAGCTTTGAATGAAGAAAATGTGCTGTGGTGTAATTTATACTTCAGAATTTGACAAGGTCATTCTAAAACACTGATCAATACATTATTACCATGTACTGATGTACTCATGGTAAAACAGATAGCTACATGGCTTACAAATAGGACATGGTAAGTATATAGAGAATGGACAGGTGAAATTCTTAGTTACAGTCAGGATTCCCCATAAAGCTCTGTCCTAAGCCCCTACCTGTTTAGATTATATCTTTCAGATCTATGTTTTTAATCTGAGGTGTTCTAGTCTGTATGCAGATGACTTGAAACGGGGTAAACTGATTACATGTATTACAGATATGGCATGTCTGCAAAAGAACTTGACTAAATTGACCAGTTGGGCACAGGAGAATAATATTCTGAGAAATACATCAAAAGCTATGCATACGGGATTCAGGAGATGTACATTGAAAGGTGAATATTCAATGCAGCACACACAGATTAAAACTGTAGATTAATTTTTTATGACCTGGGTATATGGGTAGATCCAGCTTTGAGTTTTTTCTAATCATATCAACCAAACTGGTTAATGATAGTTACAGAACTATAGAATGCATAAAAAGATTTAAAGTCTAGTAAACCAGACGTGATGAATCCATTGTTTGTTAGTTACATTAGACCAAAACTTGAGTATGGAATAACAATATGGAAACCTTATAAGAAAACAAGCATGGGGAAACTAAACAGAGTACAGTAGAGATACAACAAGATCATCCATGGATGTGAACATTTAAGTTCTTATGAAAGACTGATATCTGTATGAGACACTGTACAAACTCATATTTAAGAGGAGACCTTCTTCAATATATAGGGCATTTAGAGACAACTACCACTGGGAATGTTTGGGTTATCAAAGAGTAGTAGAGAATCATCTGACAACCTATGTAGAAGATTTCATAGGAATGAGAAGTACACTAACTGGTTCTCTGAAAGAGCAGCTTACGCATTGAACAGTCTACAAATTACATGAAAGCAAGCACTAATTTGTATAGGATACATAGTATAGTGTCAGGGCTTTCAGTTGGTCAAAGTATGACATGTTGTTTAGGCCTTTTATCATTTTAGTATGGTATCTCTGTGGGTGGCTTCTACCCAGTAAGAGAAATAGTATTACCTCTTCTATACAGACTTCTAAAAAGAATTATTGCCTTTGCCATGGAAATAACAAGAAAAGGCTTTTCAAATATGCAAAAGAGCTACTGATATAGTGAAGGTTCTTGAACATTATGTTCAGAGACTGCTGTCTGCCTTGGCTTGTGTGAAAACTGACACTTAGGCCACAATTTAACACATAGTATCTACTGGAGAGGAGTGCCCTATTGTGTATGTATCCAAAAAACTGTCTGATGAAAAAAATACTTTTATTCTTAATTTATTTATAAAGAAAGAAGGCAGCATTAACATTTATATTTACAATGAAGGAAATTCAAATTGGTAATGGATCAAACTGCTTCTCTCCTCGTTCAGGGAGCCTGGCTGTCTATTCATGCTGGCACTGTTCACATTCAGTGATGAGTCACTGTTCTAACACCTTAGGACCCTCACAGAATACTAAGCCTTAGAAGCCCCACCATACATTTCAACCTCTTAGTATAAAAATGTGGGCAAAGCCCGGCATAATGGAGGGACAAAGGCCCAAAAATAGGGATAAAATTTAAAAATTGCTGTTATAAACTGAGAAAGCTGCTCAAATAAAATTATTTGTGTTTGTATCCTTCAGAAAATGCATGCTAAGTCAGAAACTCAAATGTATGTCATTATTTAATGACTCCAATACTCGGATCATCCCAGTGATTTGCCAGAAAACCACAAATTTTATGAGGAAAAGGCCAAAAATATGAGGCAAAAATCTGGGTAGTTGAGAGGTATGACACACACCAGTGGCATGGGGCACTCAAAAACTCTTTTGTCTCAGACAAATCCAGGAAGTATCTCAATACACAAGTACATACTTTGCTAACTGATCATTTCAGGAAGCTACCCTAAACACAGAGCAGGTAGGCAGAGTAACATGTAATGCTAGAGTTCCCCATCTTAAGGCATATTATGAGAGTCTAGCCTACTGATTAAGGCATATTATGAGAGGCTAGCCTGCTGAGGTGGATTAGTGTCTAAAGGAATTTTATATTAAAAACTATGAATCTTCTGTTGAGTATAGATGTATCCTCTGAACAACAAGAGTTAATCTGTTTAAAACTGGGAAAGGGTGTTCTAAGGGAACTTAATGCTCTGGAGCAAGGAATCAGGAATAGTACAGATGAAAGCACCAGCATATAAATTTGGTTACATAAGACAAATGGTAAAGATGAGCAAATCAAATGCATAAATAATACTGCCAACTGGAATAAAGAACATTGCTACCAGTTCTACTACATCTATGGGAACGTCATGGAGAGTTCTAGAAAAATCAATTTTTATTTACATACTTAAAGAAGACACCTGAAATACTATAACATGTTAACAGTAAAACCTGAAGACCAATTTAATACAAAACAATTAATAAGCATCCCAAAAAGAATTTTAAACCCTCCTAGTGAAGCAATGCACAGATTTGCCCTCACAAAAAAACACTGCAGATGCAATTTCCACATGTCAGAAGCATGGTAGATTAAGGACCCGAGAATGGAGAACACCAGACAAAACCCTAGGATTTCCATCAGCCTTAAACCAACCAGACAGTGTTCATGAATGTCAGCAAACCACCAAAGCTTATTTAAGCAACAGAACAGACCATAAAGGCCTTACAGATCATGTGCAAAGGATTTTTTCAGCAGTTTGTTTTGATATAATTATGTCTTCATTGTTAAAGTGGGCTTTCTGATTCTAAAATATGTAGTAGTCATTTTGTGGACCTACTAATTAAGTTTAATAACCTTGTGTTTCTATTTAATATGTTCTGAGTAACTGTCCATTTATTTACTGATTTCATATCATTCAGCCCCACCTTCTGTTGATGCAGTGTCCTCTGTTATTCCCTAATGGGAGACAAATCAGTTTGTGAGTAGGTATGTTTTCTGTAGTCTGCAGCAGATTTTATTACAGTCATACCACGCAATCTCTTAGCACAAGAAATCTGCACAAATCCTAAACTAATGGGGGGACAAAGGACCAAAAATAGGGACAGATTTTAAATGTTGGTCTTACAAACTTAGAAAGTTGCCAGAATAACAGGATATGTGTTCGCATGTATTTTCTGAAGGACATAAGGTCTGAAATTCAAATGTATGTCATTATTTAGTGAGCTCAATCTTCAGTGATTTGCCAGAAAACCACACATTTGACTACTAGTCCAAAAATATGAAGCAAAATTCTGGGTACACTGCGTAAATCTGGACAGTTGAGAGACAATCACGGACTCATCTGGAGAACAAATAAAATAAATGCAACTAGATTCAAGTGAAAGGTAGCAAAAGAAAGACAGAACAAGATAAGATTCTTTATAAAGTATCTAGTGCTTGGTATACAATGTTAAAACAGATATAAAGCTAATAAATAGTTGTCTACCAATGAATTGATCACTTTTAGGGTGAAAACTACAATTGCGGGAATCACTTCAATGAAAACCTTACTGTACAGTGAGTTTTTATTTTAAACCACCAAGAGATTAGTGCTGGAAAGTAAATATTTGGAATCACTTATGCATCTGTAAAGATAAAGATGCAGAAAAGTTATAATTCTATAGTAGACAGCTATTTACTACAGTGTGAGGTATGTGTTATTATACTATACTAGGAATTTGTAGCACATGGAGTGCCATGATTGCATTCCAAAGTCAGGAAAAAGATAAACTTAAGAGCTTCCCTAGTGCAAGATGCAATCTTCACAGCACTTAGAGGTGCTTAAGAAAAGCTTGGGAATGGCACATAAATGCTGTTAAGATCAGGTGTCATACTAGGGACTAACAGAGAATAGTGCCAGCCAGCAAAAATCAGAGGCAAAACATTCTAACAAAAATGGAAAATGCACAAACAACTGAAGAAAACACTCAAACGAACGAGGAGCCACCAAGCTGGACAAACTATTCCTTGAGTCATGCACCAAACCAATACTTTATTGCTTAAAATAAAAAACAAGTAATCCACATAAAATCATGTAAGTGCTTTCGTTTAAGCCTTGTTAAACTTCATCAGAGAATTTAAAAATAATGACTTTGTTTCCTTTTATCCAATCTAGCTCATTTCAATTAAAACATAATTCAATTAAGACATAATTATTTAATTAGCTCATATTGCTGCTGTTACTAATATGCTTATTCAAATGCTTAAATAGAATGTGCATTATGCATAACTATCATCAAAAGGGGACATTCAGAGACTAAATATCTCTTGTATGAAATATACTTCTATATATACTTTCTATAAATGTAATTTAAGATGCATGAATAGATAAATAGCTAAATAAATAAATAAATAAATAGTTAATTAATTATTACTACATGTATTCGTATATGTTAATCCCATATGATCCACTTATAATATGGTGAATGCATTCAGGCATAAAATCTTTATTTTAAAACAATATTTTAAAATTCTTTATTAAAAAACTTTGTAAAAACATTTTATCAAATGTAAATATATTTTAACTGCTTGATACCTAATTTCTATAAGCACTATTGAGTACAGTTTAACTCATACAATTTTATTTCTTTGTAGTGCTTTCAATTTTAGTACTGGGGTGATTGAGCTGCGCTCATTAATTCCAGGCCACATATCTGCTTGTGTTCTTATTTGCCATTGCAATTCTTTAAGTTCTAAATAAAGGCCCCAAGGTCTCTTGTCCTCAATTTTCACCTGGTCTATCACTATAAAAGAAAACCGATGATTACTATATTCACTGATATGTTTTGCCAGTGCATTATTAGGTTTAATTTTCTTTATAGCATATTCATGCTCATAAATTATTTGAGCTAAATGTCTTTCTGTTCATAGGTTCATAGGTTGCCCTAGGGCATTTATAAGCCTAGCCAGAGTCTGTTTGGCTTTTGCCACCCTTTTAGATTAGTTGACTGTGCCTCTGTATAGTAGGTCACAGAAGGTAGCCCTTTTAAGGTTAGTTTACTGTACCTCTGTCAAGCAGGGACACAGAAGAGATCCCAAGGGTAAACTTATGATCTCCCATCCACTCGTCAAGGTTTCTCTTGAAGAGGATCAGTGAGGGGCTCTGCCTAACATGGATTGGGATTTTGTTCCAGATTGAGGGGAGCCTCTGGGATATGAATCTGTTGAGGTTCAAGTCCTTGGAGCGTGTAGCTCTAAGGAATTTGGATTTCCTGAGGTGAAGCATGTCCATTAATTCTGGGTTGAACATGGCTTTATACTTCAGACACAGATTGCCTCTGAGTAGGCAGTATGCAACTGAGTAGAGCTGGAGTTTCTTTAGCCAAACTGCATAGGGCATCTGTTTGAGCCCCTTGATCCTCTTGGTGAGGTACTTTTGGGGTCTTTCCAGTTGCTCCAGGTGTCGGGTAAGGTACATCCCAAATGGGTCATTGTATTCAATTATGGGCCTGATAAGTGATGAGTAGAGGGGCACAATGACCTCTCGATCTAGATGTGAATCCTTTCATGATAAGGTGGGCTATATAGAAGGTCTTTCTAACCACTTTGGCAATGTGATTGTCAAAGGAGAGATTGCTATCGGCTTGGGTCCCCAAGTCCCTAATTACTTCTTCCGTACTTAATGGATTGCCACCTATGTGGTAATTTCTGGGCACGTTGTTTTTCCCAAAGGGGATGACTATGCACTTTTTGGCATTTAGCTTTAGGCCATGGCTCTGGCACCAGTTATCCATCTCTGTGAGACCCTTTTGGAGGATGCTTGTGTCAGCTGGAGAGTCGATTACAGCACCCAGTTTGCAGTCATCTGTGAACTTGGTCAGCCATAGTCCACCCGTGTTAGCCTGTACCTCAGAGAAATATATACTGAACAAGAGAGGTCCCAGGACTGAGCCTTGTGGGATGCCACTTGTAACTGGTTTAGAGTCTGACATGGCACCTGCTATTCTGACCATGTGGGTTCTATCCCTGAGCCAGTTTGCAACCCATCTTATGACATAGGGGTTGATATTTAAGCTGGTGAGCTTATTTATGATGCCCGAGTGGGGTATTGTGTCAAAGGCTTTTGTGAGGTCCAGGTACGCTGTGTGGACTACCTTCCCTTCATCTATGGCTTTGCTAACTGTTTCAAAGAAGTTGACCAGGTTCAAGAGGCAAGATCTGCCCTTAACAAAGCTGAATTGGGTAGGATTCAGTGTCTGGAGGTTCCCAATGTCTTTGTTTATGATTTCCATGATGATACGCTCCATAGCTTTGCAGACCAGGCTAGTCAGGCTTATAGGGCAAAAGTTTCCAGGGTCTGTTGTGGCACCACCTTTGTGGAGTGGGACCACTGTTGCTGTACATACGTACATATGTTTTTCCAATATAGAAGATTAGGCATGAATTGCCATGTAGCCAGGTAAACAACAGCTTTTGATTTACAATTATATTTACCATGTAAATAGAACTTCCTGTTTCTAACATAGAAACTTTCACTTATTTTAATTTTATGACACCAATGACAGACTCCACATTTAGCCATACCTGTATTTGTATAATTGGAAGAATGTTTTCCATATTTTAAAATTTCTTTAAAGCTTCTGCCTTTCCTATAGACTACTGTGGGTTTGTCACTGATCTGGTTTCTACAATGAGGGTCTTCACGCAATATGGTCCAAATGTCTACTAGTATGTCCCTGATTAGATTATGCTCTTGAGTAAAAGTGAGCACTAAGGCTCTTGAATAGTTCATCTTTTTCTTTAACTTACTTGTTACATCATTGTTTTGAGAAACATCACTAATATCACTTGGATTGCTCGGATTATGTAATGAGATTTGTTTATTTAATATAGGTTTAAAAATATCCTTTCAATCTCTTAGTGGTGACTACCTATATGAGAGTATCAACAAAAACTTCTGGGCAACAGCTATTAAGAAACATCTCTCGTAAAAAATAAGCTTCTTCAAATTGATCAAACTTGGTCACCATCCGAGCTGCTCTCACTAATTGTCCTTTAACCACAGACTTTTTTTGATGTTCTGGGTGACAACTACTATAATGCAAGAAGCAATTGGAATAGGACTCTTTTCTATGAATCAGTGCTATATAAGCTTTATTAGATATCTTTCATAAGGTGTACATCCAGATAATTAGTGTATTCACTATTAATGTTCCATGTAAATTTCAGGAAAGTTGTAGTAGTATTAATGCATTTTAAGAATACTTTCAACATATCTAGTGCACCATTCCAAATAATACGAATATCATCCTGAAACCTAAGGTACAATTTAATAAAAGTGTTAAATTCACTATTAAATACATAATTCTTTTCCCAGAAAGCCATTACTAAATTCGCATAGGCACTCCCACATGGTGACCCCATGGCTATGCATTTTTTCTGCAAAAAATATCTTGTTAAGTTATAAAATTGTTACTCACAACTATCTCTAAAAATTCCATAACTAAATTTAACTCGTGTGCCATATGATGATGCAACAACATTTCATTAACCCATTCTAGTCCTAGTTTGTGGAATCACAGTGTATAAGTCACATACATCTATAGTGACCAGAATGTCGTTATGACCAAGCTCAACCTCATTCATGTGTTCTAAAAAAGTCCAGGAATCTTTACAAATTTGTATTTCTTTTCCAAGGATCTTTTTAAATTCATAATCTATGTATTTTGCACATGCTGAAGTGATAGAATCTCTTCCATCAACTAATGGGCGCATGGGGGAGTCATCTATATTTTTATGAATTTTAGGGGTGCCAAAGAACACCGGTATTCTGGGAGTTGTGATGTTAAGATAATTATATAAGTCTACATCAATATGTTTTTCTAAAAAAATGTTTATTTGTCCATGAATATTTTTATATGCAATGTTTAGCTCATTTAATGACATTTCTATATATGTGTCTGTATTCAGTATGTCAATTAGTTTATGCTTACACATTTCTTGGCTCATAATAACAGCTCCTCCTCCTTTATCAGGTTTCATAATTCTTACTTGCTCATTAGTTAATTCTTTCAAAATACTCTGTTCATCTTCATAAAAATTTTGTATATGTTTTCTCTTTTTATTAAACATATCTATGCACTTTAATTCATGTTCGCACATCTTCTCATATGCAATTAATTTAGGATGTAAAGGTGGGTTGTAGATGCTGCTGATGTTAAATTTATTATTCACATTATATAAACCATCTTGATATAGTAAGCTAAAATTAATTTTCCTTAAAAACATTTTGATGTCAATCATAGTGCCAGTAAAATCTAAAGACCTAGCTGGAAGAAACGTATATCCTGTAGCTAAAATATTTGCAAATTGTTCATCTACATGAGTTTCAGAAAAATTAAAAACCTTAAAATCCCCTCTAGTGTTCACTATAACATGTTATCATGTTCACTTAACATGTTGATAGGTTGTTCTACAACAAATGGATCATCTGTGAGGGTGAGGCTATTATTTAAGTCCTCCATTGCTTGTTTTTTGGCCTGGCTCCTAGAAACCCCGCTGCTTGATTATAAAAGTGGGGATTTTTATTTTTTAGTCTCTCTGATCTTCTGAGCTCAGGAAATTCTTGATCATAAGTGAAATCACCTTGCTGAACAGTTTCTCTTGTCCCATTATACTCAGTATTGATATTATCTGTATTATTGTTTTGCCTCTGTTTCCTTTGGCTTCCAGGGCGCTTCGGGTATGCTATCCCATTGGCATACTGGTTCAAGTCTCCTTCTATTTTTGCATTTTGCCACCTTTTAATTTCAAAATCTGTTGATCAATGTTATTATATATTCATAGCAATTCATACTTCGTGTTTTCATATGTGATATCATCTCTGATGTCCCTATCTAGTGCACTAAGTTCATTCATAAAAGCTTCTATGTCCATTTGATTATATTTCATCATAATGTTTAACAGTTCTTTTCCAGTTTTATCAAATAGCTGCATTAGTTCCATGTGTAAGGGTGTGTTGTTGACTAAGCCCCTGGGATAGCGCCAAAAGCACAATCCCTTTGGAATTATGTTCAGCTTAATGCATTCTCTAAGATATGCATTTTCTAACTGCAATTTTCTACATTTAAGTAATTTAATATCAAAGTCATTTAATTTCTGTTCTATGTTATTTGTACCATGTGTCATTTCGCTTGAAAAAGCGAACGCTGATTCCAACCATTCGTTGAGGGCAGGTACTTCCCTTCTATATCCATTGTTGTAACCTGGATTCTGCCCTGAACTGTGTGTGTGTATTCCCTGGTGTCCGTGGACTTCTGTTTGAGAATGCTGGTTGGATCCCACAGCAGCATTGTGAGCAGGGGGTTGGAATTCCCCAAACAAAACGGCATAGCATTAAAATCAAATGTGGTGCTATCTCTAAGTGCATTCGCACCATTATTGACAGAACTAGACCCAGAAACATTGATTTGCTCATACAAACTATCCACTCTTTGGGATTGTTGCATTATGAGTGCAGTTAACTTTCCAATCGACCCTTTGGTCCTTCCTGTTTCATCATCCAGCTGTACGGCACCCTCTGGTTCATGTCCTGAAGCCATACTAACGAAAATGGAAAATGCACAAACAACTGAAGAAAACACTCAATGAACAAGGAGCCACCAAGCTGCACAAACAATTCCTTGAGTCATGCACCAAACCACTACTTTATTACTTAAAATAAAAAACAAGTAATGCACATAAAATCATGTAGGCACTTTCATTTAAGCCTTGTTAAACTTCATCACACAATTTAAAAATAATGACATAATTTCCTTTTATACAATCTAGCTCATTTCAATTAAAACATAATTCAATTAAGACATAATTAATTAATTAGCTCATATTGCTGCTGTTACTAATATGCTTATTAAAATGCTTAAATAGAATGTGCATTATGCATAACTATCAATGACTTTGATACTAAATTACTTAAACGTAGAAAATTGCAGTTAGAAAATGCATATCTTAGAGAATGCATTAAGCTGAACATAATTCCAAAGGGATTGTGCTTTTGGCGCTATCCGACAGGCTTAGTCAACAACTCGCCCTTATACATGGAACTAATGCAGCTATTTAATAAAACTGGAAAAGGACTGTTGAACATTATGATGAAATATAATCAAATGCACATAGAAGTTTGATGAATGAACTTAGTGCATTAGATAGTGACATCAGAGATGATATCACATATGAAAACACAAAGTATGAATTGTTACGAATATATAATAGCATTGATCAACTGATTTTGAAATTAAAAGGTGGCAAAATGCAAAAATTAGAAAGAGACTTGAACCAGTATGCCAATGGGATAGCGTACCCAAAGCCCCTTGGAAGCCAAAGGAAACAGAGGCACAACAATAATATAGATAATATCAATATTGAGTATATTGGGGCAAGAGAAACTGCTCAGCAAGGTGATTTCGCTTATGATCAAGAATTTTCTGAGCTCAGAAGATCAGAGACTAAAAAATAAAAATCCCCACTTTTTGCTTTTAGTTGATACTCTCATATAGGAAGTCACCACTAAGAGAATGAAAAGACATTTTAAACCTATATTAAATAAACAAATCTCAGTACATAGTCCGATTAATCCAAGTGATATTAGTGATGTTTCTCAAAACAATGATGTAACAAGTAAGTTAAAGAAAGAGATTAACTGTTCAAGAGCCTTAGTGCTCACTTTTACTCAAGAGCATAATCTAATTAGGAACATACTAGTACACAATTGGACCATATTGCTCGAAGACCCTCACTGTAGAAACCAGATCAGTGACAAACCCACAATAGTCTATAGGAAAAGCAGAAGCTTTAAAGAAATTTTAAAATATGGAAAAGATTCACCCAATTATACAAATACAGGTATGGCTAAATGTGGAGTCTGTCATTGGTGTCATAAAATTAAAATAAGTGAAAGTTTCTATGTTAGAAACAGGAAGTTATATTTACATGGTAAATATAATTATAAATCAAAAGCTGTTGTTTACCTGGCTACATGCAATTCATGCCCAATCTTCTATATTGGAAAAACAAAGACATTTAGCTCAAAGAATTTTTGAGCATGAATATGCTATAAAGAAAAATAAACCTAATAATGCACTGGCAAAACATATCAGTGAATATTGCAATCATCGGTTTTCTTTTATAGTGATAGACCAGGTGAAAATTGAGGACAAGAGATCTTGGGGCCTTTATTTAGAACTTAAAGAACTGCAATGGCAAATAAGAACACAAGCAGATATGTGGCCTGGAATTAATGAGCGCAGCTCAATTACCCCAGTACTGAAATTGAAAGCACTACAAAGAAATAAAATTGTACGAGTTAAACTGTACTCAATAGTGCTTATAGAAATTAGGTATCAAGCAGTTAAAATATATTTACATTTGATCAAATGTTGTTACAAAGTTTTTTAATAAAGAATTTTAAAATATTGTTTTAAAATAAAGATTTTATGCCTAAATGCATTCACCATAGAATAAGTGGATCATATGGGATTAACATATACAAAGATGTGTAGTAATACTTATTATACCATGACCCCCCATTAATATTCCAAAACGTGCATGCTGATTGGCCAGCGTGCACCTTGTAAATCGACTTATACTAATGGAAAAAGGTCCGGTCGCCCGGACTTTTTCCATTAGTAAAAGTCTCTTTTAAAACACTGTCTCGCTATGTTAAAAGAGTTTAACATAGCGACCCAGGTTTAAAAAAAGCAACGGAGATCTCCGTTGCTTTTTTAAAGCTGTCTTCCTATGTTAAACTCCTTTAACATAGCAACACAGTGTGATAAAAGCAACGGAGATCTTGCTTTCTCCATTGCTTTTTTTTAAACCTGTCTCGCTATGTTAAATGGGTTTAACATAGCGAGACAGATTTAAAATAAGAAACGGAGATCTCCATTGCTTATTTTAAAGCTGTCTCACTATATTAAACCCATTTAACATAGCCAGACAGGTTTAAAAAAAAAGCAACAAAGAAAGCAAGATCTCCGTTGCTTTTTACTGTTTTGCTATGTTAAATGGGTTTAACATAGCAAGACAGCTTTAAAATAAGCAAGGGACATCTCCATTGTTTATTTTAAAGCTGTCTCGCTATGTTAAACCTATTTAACATAGCGAAACAGTAAAAAGCAACAGAGATCTTGCTTTCTCCATTGCTTTTGGCCACAGCTACATCAGAACTGCCACGGATACCAGACAGCTGCGGAAGGGCAGCAAAGAGGCATTATACAATGCCATTATTTAAGAAAATTAATTATTTCTTTTCTTAAATAATGTCATAGTATAATAGCAATAACCACTTTGTGTGGGTAATAGGATTTACCCACAGTTGTCTTTGTTTGGTCCCTCGGGCTACACCCTCGGGACCAAACCATGCCAACCGTGGGTAAATCCCGCATTACCCACACCCAGGTGTGGGTTATTGCTATAATGAACTATTTATTTATTTAGCTATTTATTTATCTATTCATGCATCTTAAATTACGTTTATGGAAAGTATATATATATATGTACATTTCATACACGAGATATTTAGTCTCTGAATGTCCCCTTTTGATGATAGTTATGCATAATGTACATTCTATTTAAGCATTTGAATAAGCATATTAGTAGCAGCAATATAGGTTCATAGGTTGGTACTAGGCTATCGGCCCTAAGGCCTATGCAAGCCTAGCCATAACAATTCCCTGTAAATTTTTCCTCTCAATATTTACTTCTCTGGGCCCCTGTCTAGCAGGGCGACTGACATGATCCCCGGGGTGAATTTCCTATCTCCCATCCAATCATCACAGTTCCTTTTGAAGAGGGCCAATGAGGCGCTCTGCTTGACATGTATGGGCAGTCTATTCCAGAGCATGGGGAGTCTCTGGGTCAGGAACCTATCCCTCCAGCATGTTTTGTTCATTGTGATGATAAGGTTTAGATCCCTGGAGCGTGTGGCTCTGAGGGATTGGGATTTTTTTTAAGTGGAGTATGTCCAACAGCTCAGGGTTTGACATGGCCTTGTATGTTAAGCAGAGATCGCCTCTGAGTAGACAATATGCCACAGAGTATAGCTGGAGTTTTTTTAGATGGTCAGCATATGGCATCTGCTTTAGGCCTGTGATTCTTTTAGTGAGGTATTTCTGTGGCTTTCCAGCTATTGCAAATGTCTTGTGAGTGCATACCAAATGGGGCATTATACTCTATAATGGGTCTAATGAGGGATGAGTACCATGGGACAATGACCTCCTTTTTTCTGGATGAAAAGCCATTAGTGATGAGGTGTGCCACGTAGAAGGATTTCCTGACTGTTGTGGCAATGTGGTTATTGAAAGTGAGATCACTGTCCACTTGGGTCCTTAAGTCTCTCATCACACTTTCGATGTTTAGTGTCCTGCCACCTATGTGGTAGTTCATGGGTACATGTTTTTTTCCAAAGGGGATAACTCTACATTTCTTGGCATTAAGCTTGAGCCCATGGCTCTGGCACCTGGCATCTGTTTCTGTAAGGCCCTTTTGTGGAATATCCACATCATTTGGGGATTCAATAATGGCTCCGAGTTTGCAGTCATCTGCAAACTTTGTTAGCCAGAGTTCCTTAGTGTTGGCCTGTACTTCAGAGAAGTAGATGCCAAACAACAGTGGTCCCAGGACTGAACCCTGAGGTACTCCACTTGTCTGGAGTTGGATTTGGAGTCGACTACTTTTACAGTCTGGGTTCTGTCAGTAAGCCAGTTGGCAACCCATCGAGTGATGTAGGGATTTATGCCCAGCTTAGTAAGTTTATCTATGATTCCAGAGTGGGGGATGGCGTTGAAGGCCTTGGCGAGGTCCAGATAGGCTGTGTGGACCACCTTACCCTCATCCACAGCTCTGGAGACCAATTCAAAGAAGTCAATCAGATTCAGGACACAGGATCGGCCCTTCACAAACCCAAACTGGGTGGGGTCCAGTGTCTGGAGGTTGCCAATGTCTTTGTTTATAAGTTCCATGATAATGCATTCCATGCCCTTGCAGATCAGGCTTGCAGACTGATGGGACGGTAGTTCCCGGGATCCAAGGCGGATCCTCCCTTGTGGAGTGGGATAACTGTAGCTGTGCGCCATTCAGTGGGCATGAAGCCTGAGGTGAGGCTATGATTAAACATGACACTTAGGTGGGGTGCCAGTTCATTTTGTAGTTCATGTAGTACACTGCCTGGGATGTCATCTGGTCCCATGGATGCTGTATTCTTAGCTTTGGAGAGTGCTGTTTCTACCTGTGTGGCTGTGATTATTGGAATTTGGCAATCTTTTGGTATTGAGATGGGACCTTTAGGGGGTGAGAGGGGAGTGAAGTTGGCACTAAATCGATCTGCCAGGATATTGGCAATATCCTTGGGATCAGTATATTTAATGCCATTCTGTTGTAGCTCAGAGCAGATCTGAGCATTGCCATTTAGATTCTTCACATAACTACATAACACAAGCACTCAGGTCACTCCAAGGCAAGTACAAATATGACTTAGTCACTGTCCATGCTTGTGTGAATGACCTGAGACGTACCTCCCTGGACTACATGAAAAGAGACAGAGGAGCTCTCTGAGCATGTAGCCCAGGCCGGTATGACCCTGACCTTGAGTAGCATCTTACCCTCACCAAGAATGATGCCACAGTATGAAGACAAGATTATCAATTTCAACAATTGGCTTAAGTATTGGTGTCATTCAAAGAGGATCCAATGCCTGTCAGCCTGGGATGACATGCTCGACAAGCCACGATGCTTCGCTAGGGACGGCTTGCACCTGTCACCCCTGGGCTTTCGGATATTGGCAAAGGCTCTTGCTACCCCCATAGTGCCTTTTTAGGCAAGGCTCAAAAGACAAACCCACCTCCATAGGTATCACAAGGGATAAGAAACTAAGAGTAATGCTACTCAACGCCAGAAGTCTAAACCTCAAGATGCACGCACTCAAAACTCTCCTTAGCATGGAGAACATCAATATCTGTGCAGTAACAGAAACCTGGTTCAAGGATCTCGAGAGCACCCCAGCACTACCAGGTTATACCTCATACCATGCTTTTCGGCCCCAAAACTTGGACCGAACCACAAAAGGAGGTGGAGTATCAATATTCGTCAAAGATACCCACACCTCCAGGTTGGTGGCACAGCAAAGCATCAGAGACTATCCATGTGCAACTAACAGTGGGTAAAACTGCCTTCCAGTTTATAGCCTGCTACAGACCACCCTCCCAAACCCAGGAACCCCACTCGGCCTTCCTGAGAACACTGGAAAACATGAAGGTCTCTCCAAACACCATTATATTGGGTGACTTCAACTACCCAACCATAGACTGGGAGCATTACTCTAGCTGCAACACCCTAGCCCAAAGGTTCCTAGAATTTATAAACTCAAATGCTATGGAACAACTTGTTACCACTCCCACAAGAGGGGAAAACATACTGGACCTGATCATCACCAACATGGGGACTCTATGCTCCAGACCAGAAGTGTATCCCTCACTGGTAAGATCAGACCACAGACCATAAACTAATCTCACTGGATATTCACATCCCGACCCCACCCCATGCCCAGAAAACCACAGTGAAAAACTTCTCTAAAGCAAATTTCACACTCCTCAAAACCGAGGTGGAATCCTTCAAAGCCCCCAGGCCTGTGGATAATATGGCCCAGACCACAAAATCCTTTATAAATGCATTCTATGAACACCTTCAGGAATGCATGGATCATGCAATCCCAAATAAAACCAAGACCCAATCCTCCAAAGGCAGACGTCCTGTCTGGTGGACCCCAGCCATAAACAAACTATACAACAGAAGGAGGAAGCTACTACATGACAGAGCAAAATCCCAAAAAGGGAAGGCATCTCTGATCAGTATTAGCAAAAAACTATGGGCACTCATAAAATCGTCTAAGGCCAGCTTCGAGAGAAAAATTGCACAGGACACTAAGGATAATCACAAGGCTTTCTTTAGATATGTTAGGAAACTGGGTGGGAATTCCTAGATATGCTCAGAATTAGTCCAAAATGACAAAAAAATACACCGAACCCACAGACATTGCCAACATCCTAGCTGACAGGTTCAGCAAACTCCCCTCCCCACCAAAAGGGTTAATATATATCCCAGCAGAGTGCTGCCCCCCTGACATCTCAGATGCTCAGGTAAGAGCTGCCCTCTCCAAAGCAAGAAACACAGCATCAATGGGATCAGATGGTGTCCCGGCTGCCCTACATGAACTCCAAGAAGAGCTAAACCCAAACCTAAAACTACTGTTCAATCTCAGCCTTACTACAGGATATGTACCCAAAGAGTGGCGTACAGCAACAGTGGTCCCTCTCCATAAAGGTGGTGCCTCAACGGATCCTGGAAACTATCGCCCCATAAGTCTCACTAGCTTGGTCTGCAAAGCTATGGAAAGGATCATCATGGACCTTATAAATAAAGATATTGGGGACCTACAGACACTGGATCCTACCCAGTTCAGCTTTGTTAAGGGCAGATCCTGCCTCTTAAACCTGGTCAATTTCTTTGAAACAGTCACCAAGGCCATTGACAAGGGAAGGTGGTCCACACAGCCTACCTGACCTCGCAAAAAGCCTTCGATACAATACCCCACTTGGGCATTATAGATAAGCTCACCAGCTTAAATATAAACCCCTATGTCACTAGATGGGTTGCAAACTGGTTCAAGGACAGAACCCACATGGTTAGAATAGCTGGAGCCATGTCAGACTCCAAACCAGTTACAAGTGGCATCCCACAAGGCTAAGTCCTGGGACCTCTCTTGTTTGGTATATATTTCTCAGAGGTACAGGCCAACATGGAAGGACTGTGGCTGACCAAGTTCGCAGATGACTGCAAACTGGGCGCCATAATCAACTCTCCAGCCGACACAAGCATCCTCCAAAAGGGCCTCATAGAAACAGACAACTGGTGCCAGAGCCATGGCCTCAAGCTAAATGCCAAAAAGTGTATAGTCATCCCCTTTGGCAAAAACAAAGTGCCCACAAATTACCACATAGGTGGTAATCCATTAAGTACAGAAGAAGTAATTAGGGACCTGGGGACCCAACTTGATAGCAATCTCTCATTTGACAACCACGTGGCCAAAATGTTTAGAAAAACATTTTATATAGCCCACCTAATCATGAAGGGATTCACATCTAGATCAGGGGAGGTCATCGTGCCTCTTTACTCATCCCTCATCAGGCCCATAATTGAGTACAATGCCCCTTTTGGGATGTACCTTACCAGACACCTGCAGCAACTGGAAAGACCCCAAAAGTACCTCACCAAGAGGATCAAGGGGCTCAAACAGATGCCATATGCTGCCCGGTTAAAGAAACTCCAGCTCTACTCAGTGGCATACTGCCTGCTCATAGGCGATCTGTGCCTGATGTTTAAAGCCATGTCCAACCCGGAATTAATGGACATGCTGCACCTCAGAAAATCCAAATCCCATCGAGCTACGCACTTGAGGGACTTAAACCTCAGCACTGAAATAAATAGGACATGCTGGAGGGACAGATTCATAACCCAGAGGCTCCCTTCACTCTGGAATAAAATCCCAGTCCAGGTTAGGCAGAGTCCCTCATTGACTCTCTTCAAGAAGAATCTTGATGAGTGGATGGGAGATCATAGGTTTACCCCGGGTATCACTTCTGTGTCACTGTTAGACAGAGGCACAGTATACTAACCTCGAAAAAGGGCATAGCAAAATTAATTTAAAATGGGTGGTGAAAGCCATACACACTCTGGCTAGGCTTATAAATGCCCTAGGGCAGATAGCCTAGTATGAACCTATGAACCTATGAACCAATAGAATGTCTTGTGGTTGTCTTTGGAATCTTTGGCAATTTTATTTTCCTAAGTAGCTTTTGAGGATTTTATGAGGGATCTCAGCTTCTTACTGAGGCTGGTGAGGGAGTTTTTTGCATCCTGGGATTTTCCTCTTTTCTGCAACAGTTTCTTCCTTCTGTTGTATAGTTTGTTTATAGCAGGGGACCACCAGATTGGCTTCCTTTTTTTGGAGAAGAGCATCTTGGTTCTATGTGGGATGGCACGATTCATGCACGAGTGGATGTGCTCGTACAGTGCCTTAGTGTAGGATTCTGCAGTCGAACTTCCAGATCCTGTCTGTGTGGGTGTTGTGAAGTTTGTCACTTCTGACTTCAGTAGCATGAAGTTGGCTTTGGAGAAGTTTTTAAGGAGGTTTCCTTACTGGGGGGTGGGGGTGGGATGTGGATGTCAAGGGTGATTTGCTTATGGTCAGACCTGGCCAATGAGGGGGTGACCACTGGTGTGGAGCATCTATCTCCCATGTTGGTAATGACCAGGTCTAGGATATTGGAGCCCCTGGTGGGACAATGGATTAATTGATCCAGGGCATTGGAATTTATAAATTCCAAGAACCGTTGGGAAAAGGAGTTGGTACCCAAGTAGTTTTCCCAAATAATGGCAGGGTAGTTGAAATCATCCAGTATTAGGGTGTTTGGTTGTATCTTAATATTTTCCAGTATGTTTAGGAAGGTGTAGTGAGAATCTTGGGGTATGGTGGGGGATCTGTAGCAAGCTACAATTTGGATTGCAGTCTTACCTAGTGTTAGTTGCACCTGGAGAATTTCAGATGCATTGTGTTGGGCAACTAGCCTGGAGGTGTGAATATCCTTGGTGAATATGGACACTCCTTCACCTTTAGTGTTTCGGTCTTGGTTTTGTGGCCAAAAAGTGTGCTAAGAATTGTAGCCTGGTATTGCAGGGGTGCTCTCTGGAGCCATGAACCAGGTCTCAGTCACTGCACAGATATCGATGTTCTCCATTTTTAGAGAGTGCATTTTGAGGTTTAGACTTCTAGCATTGAGTAGCATTACCTTCAGATTTTGCATGCTTGTATCTGTTACAGTGGTGGTTTTATCCTTTGAACCTTGCCTAAAAAAGGCACTATAGGGGTGGCAAGAGCTTTAGCCAGTAACCTGAATCCCAGGGATGACAGGTGCAGACCATCTCTGGCAAAGCATCGTGGTTTGTCGATCATGTCTTCCCAGGCAGACAAATACTGGATCCCCTTTGAATGATACCAGAAGCTTAGCCAATTGTTGAAGTCAATCATTTTGTCCTTATACTGTGGTATCATTTTGGGCGAAGGCAGGATGCTACTCAAGGCTAGGGTCATACTTGCCTGGGTCACATGATCCAAGAGCTCTTCCATGTCTCTTTTCATGTAGTCCAAAGAGGTACGTCTCAAGTCATTTACTCCAGCATGGGCAATGACAGAGTCATATTTGTACTTGTTGTGGAGTGACTTGAGTGCATGCATTATGTAGTGGATCCAGGCACCCGACAGGCAGCTGACTGTAATTTTCTCCTTGTTCAGCCTGGTGAGTGGGACATCAGTGTGCCTGACTATAGAGTCACCTATGACTAAAGTGTTGGGTACATTGTCTATGAGCATTGTACAAAGTCATATATGAGCTAATTAATTAATTATGTCTTAATTGAATTATCTTTTAATTGAAATGAGCTAGATTGTATAAAAGGAAATTATGTCATTATTTTTAAATTGTCTGATGAAGTTTAACAAGGCTTAAATGAAAGCACTTACATGATTTTATGTGGATTACTTGTTTTTTATTTTAAGTAATAAAACGGACCTGTGTCCAGTCGGACTCACCCGGTCAACAAATGTAAATAAATAAATAATAAATAAATAAGTAGTGGTTTGGTGCACAACTCAAGGAATCGTTTGTCCAGCTTAGTGGCTCCTCGTTCATTGAGTGTTTTCTTCAGAGGCAAAACACTGAATAACTTTTAAAATCTGTTAGAATTTCATTTTCCCACACTTACAAACAGAAACAGTGCATTACACTGAAGTGTCTCACAGCTTTTAAAGTCATTAATTCTATAATTTTCTGGCAGTTGGCTTAGAGGATTAAGGAGCTGTTAGCAAGTGGTTTCCTGTGGTCTAGTCATGCAAGGTTTGATTCTCTCAGGGTCCATTTCCTAACTGCGTGACTGAGCAAGTCACTTAACAAAACACCATTCCTAGGCAGCATCTGAAAAAGGTCCATGGAGATCAGTGCTCTACCCTGGAAAAAACTACAAACAAATAAATAAATACAAAGGGACACTTCATTTTCCCTGCTGACCATACTCTCATCTGTCCCTGATTTTGCAGAAAGTCCAGGAAGTTTGCATTATATGTTTGCTCTCTCCCTCACTTGCATTATATGTTTGCCCTATCCCTCATAAACATTTTGAATTTCTGGTAAATTGTTAAGTATCTTGTTATTTTATCTCCATCTGACACTAGTATAAAACCATTAAGACACTGAAAGAAGTTTGTAAATACATTTAGATGTGCTGCTATCAGTTCGGAAAACAGACTATACTAATAATGAGTTTAGACAAACTCTTAACATAGCAGAACTACAGCACTAAATAGATATACCAAGTTTCCTTCCAATCATATTTCACATTTGTAGACTGACCGTGGAAACATGCAACTATTATTCAGAGACTGTCAGGCAGCATATTTTCCACATTCTTAATTTGCATAGTTATACAAACAAAGCTGTATTCAGTAAAAGAGTTGTACTAAAACAAGGCCAAGGACGACATATTTATGTTTCTAACTGCTTCACTCAGGCACTCAACATTCCTTTATTTCAGAACAAAGCAGTATTATAAGCCTTATCTAGCTCACAACATAAGCATGTTTCTTGTATGAACAACAAAAATTTATTTTGTCATTTGTAATGTCAGATAGAGAAAATCCAACCAGATGCTTATTTTTTTTTCAATATACATGTAACATATATCACAGGATTACAATCTGATTTGATCCTTTGCCCTACCATTATTTTTTGATTTGTTCAGAATTCTTAATCAAAGAAATCTTGTGGTATGTTTTCTGTCATTTTCCCCTGTAGCTAGTAGTAAATAGAGCAGATAAAGCTCTATGCAGTACAAAGAATTCAAATTGGTCACTGTTCCTAGTGTTTTTTTCTGCTCTTGACATGGATACAAATATTCACTTCTCCAAATTCGCACTTGAGGCACATTTCTTGGCGTCCATTGTCTTGAAGAGATGAGCTGGTTAGCTCCAGTCATAAACGTGTATATTTTAGCAGTGCACTCACTAAAAATGACTAATTTCAGACACAATCTGGGTGAAAATATTTCACATTAGATACAAAAAATGTAGATTATTATTAGGATAAGTGCAGAGATGAAGACAGACAGGGAATTTGAAGTTAACATAAGTACTGCAGCATACATCTAAGATTCAATTAAAAATTACCAATACTTCCATTATATACAATATAATTCACAAGTTAATGGAAAAGCAGAGAAGGGTAAGGAAAGCAATATTAGCTAGAGGACGAAGGAATGTCATCATAGCTCTCAAATGTCCAGAATTTTGCTTCATATTTTTGGACTGTTACTCAAAATGTGTGGTTTTCTGTCAAATTGCTGAAGATTGAGATCCCATTTGAACTTCAGACATCATATCCTTCAGAAAATACATTCTAACACAAATCCTGTTATTCTAGCAACTTTCTAAGGTTTGTAAGACCAATATTTAAAATCTGTCCCTATTTTTTGTCCTTTGTCCCCCCATTATTTTAGGATTTGTACAGATTTCTTGTGCTAAGAGGTTGAGTGATATGAATGCCACAGAACTTAAGTGGCAGGACCATTGGAGAAGCAGGTACCCTGGGATTGTTTTAACAGATACATTTTAAGTTCCCTTCTGATTTTTGAGTGGTGCGTTCTTTCTTTTAGACGTGTTGGGAGAGACTTCCAAAGTAAGGCAGTAATGGAAGGGATGCAGTGGAGGTTAGCTTTAGGAGTTGTGACAGTGGAAGCAGTTTATGAATAGTGCTTTAGGCTGCCCACTGCTACCACTGCCACCATCAGTCCTGACTGTACTGAGATTTTGCTGCCATCACCGTTGGGCTTAGACAGTTCCCTAACATCTGGCAAATTTAATCCATCATCCAAGAAGATGACAGGGCAACAACTGTGAAAACATATAAGCATGTCCAAGAATGTACCCTTCACCAGTAACTGCAGCCATGTTGGACAGCCCAATGTAGATAAACCTCTGGAAAAGTATTCCATATGGAAAATCCAAAGTTAACATACCTTAAGTAGAATTATGCTATATATGCTGCCCTGATTTGTCTGTAACAACAAAGAAGCCATGCTTATAATTTGTATGCCCCACAGAGTCAAGCAAATAGTACAGATTGCCCTATATGTGATGCATGCGGTATCACCAACCAATATTCAGGGTGCTATATGCCAATCTGTTCCCAGGTCCAGTCTTCCAATATAGATAAAACTTCCAGTATAGATAAATGAGCGGTCTCTTCCCTCAGCCTTCTCCACACCTGCTCATGATTTCTATTTTGGCCACCCACTGCATTGATTTGCACTAAAAAGTCTCACCAGACAAGATCACAAAGGGTCTAATCAAATGTTCCATAACATCCAGCATACATGTTCACAGATGGCCTGCAACAGGATGTCATCCTCTCCTTGGAGAACTCCATCTACTGTTGTCTCTCTGTATCACTCGCTATTGCCTATTGCCTATAATAGCAAATAAATGCATGTGTATAAGTTGGTGATATGCCATATGTGGTATACCTATACCTCAGCAAAATAAATATGGCCAGAGTTCACATGGCCTGTGTTAAGTGTTATGCATGATACAGTACAAGCCACCTATATGACTGCAGTCTTTGTGGATGTCAGTATTGAATGGATCTAGGTGTTGCTTTGATACTCATCAGGATGCCATATTGCCAATACAGAAACACAGTGATACTTGGAGCAAGTTATGTGTTCTATGTGGCAGTGGGTCACAGCAGCAGCTCAAGTGTCTTTTCAATGAATTTTGTCTGTTCTGTGAACTGTGAGAATGCTACAGTGTGATTGTCTGCCATGGCATGACAACCACTCTAAGAATGATATATACACCATGAATGTTGCTACATTATTTCTGTCCCAACAGCTTACTCAGTTGTTATATGACCCCTACAATAAGTACAATCCAGGAGTAGGCTGAGGCCCACACCAGGGACCAGTTTCCTGTGTGGACATATGTACAGGCCCTTCCACAGTTCCGATCCAGATGTACAACACTGTGGTACAAATGTAGTAACAAGCAGCCCATATGTGCTACAGAGGCCTTATGATCATCCTCTCCTACATTATTCACCACAACTGACAAGACATTTCAGTTTGCTGCAACCCCCTATGTATCATTACCAGGACAGTTCAGTTAAGCAATGGTGCTTTAGAACCCTTCCCCCTCCACCTACAAAAGCACTCATACATCTTTTTTCTCCACAGCCACTGTCCATCAAAGCAAGTGACACTAAAAGATATGCATAAACACCACTCACAGCAGTTACACCACAACAGTCTGGGGAATACATGTTCCATCAAAATGACTGTTCTTATAGATACTGGTTGAAAGTTCCTCCCATCCACATTGTGATAATGTGAGTTATTGCCAGCTATGCCAGAAAAAGTAGGGCAGTGGATGTGTAACATATACCAGCTTAGCTAGCTGGAGTTCTGTAAAGAATTATATATATTTGTATATCAAGCTGACTTGTACAGGTGCTTGTGTTGAACATGTATTTGTAAAGCTGCGTGTGTTAAAACTGTACCAGCAGTGTTTCCTGCTGGACAGAAAAAGAAATATACCTGTATGTCAGACTGTAACTGCTGAAATTAATATATTGTAACAGAATACTGGAAGAGAAAAGAGGTTAATCTCAGTCCAGATAACTTTGAAAAAAAGTCTGAAATTAAATTACCTGGTTTAGGCCATAAAGATTATATCTTACATTTCTGATTGCAGCCACAGACAAAATGTCTGTGAAAACCAGGACTAGGAATCCTATTGTATTGTCCTTAGGGGTAAACTAATTGCTACCCTGGAAGGGTGAAAGCTTTGAAATGGGTTTATAGCTGCCAGATGCTATAAAACATCTTAGCAAAGCTGTGTCTGTGTGTATTTTAACATATATGTGCTAGATTATGGTTCAGTTTCTAGTAAAGGGGATAGTGTGGAAACCAGAAGTCAGATGACCAGATGTATGTGATGTTATTCTGTAATCTAGCACTGAAATTATGTTTTAATAGTAGATGAGACAGAAGTCTCAAGGCAGTCTGTTTTTGAAACCTGACAAAGAAAGGGCACTCACCCACTTCATCTTGCCTTGCTCTAGTAAGTGAACTAGGGGACAGTAATTCTTTAGATCAGTCAGGAAAATATGATTAGTTAAGCATTGTTTTTCTGTATCTGTCTGAATCTTTCCATTTGTGTTGTTTTAATGTTCCCATTATTGAAACTTTATTGTAAATATGTATTTAGTATTTTCATGTTCTTTTATTATTCATTAAATATATTTAAACTTTCATTGTGGCTGGTCTTTTAGAGAATATTTTAACCTTTGAGAGTACTTATATTTATTTGGTGATACTGTGGAAGCCCTTGAAAGCCTTGCTGCATTGGTCACACATTACAATTTGTATTCCTATTAATTTTGCTCAGTATAACTGAATACCCTGGTAATAGCCTTAGAGCTGGCTTTGGAGCATTCTGATGGCAGTATCTACCTTATAGTTTGGGCACAGGGAGCATAGCTGGTAAATCTGTGCCAGCCTTTCCCAGGTGTGTATGTGTGAAAATCAAATCTTAGTGTTTGTGTGTGTCAGTTACTTGGAGCAGGGACACATAGCACTGGTTTCACAGAGAAGGGGTGGAGGACTTGGCTTGGAAAAGTCAGTGCCAGTGGGGAGTCTTATTTGGAGCCTGGAGAGAGAGAGAGAGAGAGAGAGAGAGACCCAGCCCCAAGACTGAGTGTGTTCCCTGTGTGCTGTTAAGGGAAATTGTGCATGGTGCAGAGAGCTGCATCTAGAAATAATGTGTGTATCTATTTTTGTTCCAAGTGAGTGCCCTTCACCAGTGTTTGTGGTGATGATTGAGTCTCCTTGATTACTGGCCCAGAGCAGAGACATTAGCTGTACCTTTTTGCCGTTGTGTGTGTAATGTAGGATTGTCCTCCTGAGCAAACAAGCCTATACTACTCAAAGACTTGGCTAAGATTAATTTCCACTCAGTGGCTGTAAACCTTTCATACAAGACACAATAGCATATGAAGTCAGCAGATGGCAGTTAAATGGAAACAAACAGAACATTTCACATGAACCATAAGTTAGCAGCAGGCAGAAAATACACAGCCTTCAGCTTAAAGACAGAACTGTCTGCCATGTACACATCCCTGCGTGGCAGCCACACTTGCAGATGGCATCACTTGCAAGTGTTGTACCATGCCAGAAATCCCTGCCCCTTTTCATTTTACCAGATGGAATTCAGCTGTTGGATACACCCACTAACTTAACCCCCTTCCCCAAACACAGTTTCAGGTAGTTCAAACACACACCTACACAGCATATACACTAAAACAAAAAGTGCATATGCTGCACATTTTGTTTTAGTGCATATTCACTTCAGTGCACATTTACCTCATATGAGCAGTGGATAACTGTACAGAGCTTCATGTTCTCAGACCTAAAAATTCACCCCACAGGCTGCTGTGCAACAACTTCCTTAGTACAATGAGCAAATTAAAGGCCACATACACACAGTTTCAAGACTCCAAGCATAGTCATTATGTTAATGAGCTTATTTAGAGTGAATGTCTTATAATCATGCTTTTTCCATGATGCATACATTACCAAGGCTTGTTCAATATAATGCACTCATGTGAGTATCTGTGAAGCACAGGGTACATGCATGCACAGATCAGTGACTCCAGCAGAGAAGTGGGGGAACCTATTGTAGTATTATGGCCTATAGATATACTAAAGTACAGAAATAGAAACATGTAGGTACTATGTTGTTACACTCCTTACATATCATAATTCACATGTTAACACTTTCCTGTCATACCATGTATATGTACTCTATGGTAAGGTGCCATCATGTTATGTTGTGCCAACTGAGTGCCCACAGTTGCATGTGACATGTTGGTAACATCAATGTACATGGACACTGCCATATTCCTCTTGACTGTGACCGATACATTGGGTATGAGTTCTGAAGGCACCAAGGTTGCACGGTTCTGAGATGGTGCTATAAAGACACATAGTACATAAACAACTGTGTCTGCAGGGGAACTCTTATGAGGGTATTCAGTATAAAGTAGATGTCTAGCACAGTGTTGCCAGGATGCTGCCTGCTACTACTGGTATCTACCACTCTGGTGAGCAGTGCAGACAAAACCATAGTAACATGAAGAGGCACTATCATGACCTTCTATGTCAGTGGGAGGAAGAAGGCCAAAAGAGACAGGTCCTTGTATTATTTTCCATGTAATTAAATAAGTCCTAACAGGACATCTAGTCCATGTTGCTAGTACTTCTTGTTGCTGTTTTTCACCGTTGGAGCAGATAGACAACCAGTTCTTGTATCAGGAGGCTAGAGAGTCTTTCTAGCTGCAGTAGTGAGCATGATCATTGTCATTGTATAGATAAACTCTGTATATCAAAGAGGCATTGTATTATCCACTGCTATAATTGTGCAAAGGTAACTACAGCACCCATATGTGCCACCATTTCATACTGTTTGACATACATGCTGGCCATGATAACCCACTTGCATACAGGGCATATTCAGGAGAGCCACATATCCCACAGCTGCAAGAATAGTCCAGTACAGCATGCCCATAGATTATGCCCCTGCCAAATGATGTCAGACATGAAGAGTTATTGGCCGACTACCATGCTGTGGGCATTGGCATACAGCAGGAGAACCTATGGCATGCAGGGTATGCATCTCAGCATCTTGGCTGTGAATGTTCCTGCAGAATACCCATGCATGTGTCACTTAAAACTGGCATATCAATGGCATTCATACAACAGCTCTATTTCACAGTATGTGTCAACTTACATTACAGTGGTTTCCCACCAAATGCTGCCAGCTGTCAGTGTTACAATCACTGTCATTTACCTTTAGTATTCCATATTGGCAAGGTATATACCTGTTGGTCTGCACAGTTAGTAACACTGTCCAGATCCACATAGCCTTTGTCACTGTCCCAAACATACCCACACAGGCACATCCACACAGAAATTCCATAGTATCTAATGGCCAAAAGAAACATACTAACAATGTCAAACCTCCCCAAGCAAACTAGAACTATGTTATTTTATACCTAGTTAGTATTATGGCCCCTGGTATAGTAGCATATCTTTCTCTTTATTCCAACTTTAGGTACTTGTAAGGCTGAGCATTGGATTTAGACAGTATAGTATTTTTTTTCTGTCTCTCTTTATTGCTATCCTCTGTTTTATTTTTCTCCATTTATGTTACTATTTTATGCAGTGTCAGCCATAGCTGCACCTGTGGAACTCTGGTGGTCCACACTCCTTCATCCTGCACTACTTCCTCCTCTTGCCAGCTCACCATCTTCCTCCAGGTCTGCCTCTCCATCAGGTAGTAGCAGTCATAAGGGGTGCCTTCAGTGAACATTGGTGGGCAATCACTTGCATGGGGGTTGTTGCTGATACTTCTCATGACACCACCTCTAGGCCACATTTTGTTACCCAGCAGGAGATGGAGTAGTTGGTGCCAGAGTGCGGGGACCTGTGGTTTGAAAACCACATTGGCCACCAGGAGACCTTCCTTCTGTGACTAACAGAGTCACATTGCAGACTGACACTACCTAGTGTGTCATCTGAGGCAGGATCCAACAGGAAGGGCAGTCACCACAGTGGTGAGTGAACTCTGTCTATTTCCTACCTAAGGCAGCATCATCAGGAGCCAGTACCCTACCCTATCCCGCATTATGTCATTGTCCTTCCTTATGCATCACTAGCTCCCTATTGCAACTACAAGACTCATAACTGTGAATCCTGAATTATTAAAAACAGTATGAAAATGCAGAAAAGAGTAAATGTAAAATATCGTTATTCTCCCTTTAAAGTTGTGTTTTTTTGCAGAAAGGCAAGCACCTCATATCCCCTGAAATGTTATATATGAACTCAGATTGACATACCTCAGAGAAAAAGGAATACACCGTCAAAGAGCATTATTAGACTTGATATATATAAGACTGCATTTTTGCTCATTCAATTTTCCCACTTCTGTGGCTCACAGTCTTGGAATAATAAATGGTTACTGTTTTACTTCCCTCCACTGTTTGTAGTCAAATCCCACCCATCACCGCCTATCTTCCCTCGGTCAGTGTGTGTGTGTGTGTGTGTGTGTGTGTGTGTGTGTGTGTGTGTGTGTGTGTGTGTGTGTGTGTGTGTCAGGCAATTGCCATCCCCTGATCTTTGTGTCAACACCTCCCCTACTGATCATTGCCTATGTTTGATGTTTGTTCATGCGTCCCTGCTTCCATACCTATACCCTCTTTTTATCCCCCGACTTTCCCTTACATCCTTCTACATCTACCCTTCTTGGAAAACATTTGGCACCTATCTCAAAAACAAAGTATACCTTTCCTCACCTTCTCCACTCCCACACGTTTCATCCTTCTGCTCTTCTGTATGTTTTTCTGCTTGCTCTTTCCCCTTTCTCTCCATTTAAATAAACAAAACATAATACCCTACTGTTATGCACATATGACATGCAGTAGTTCTTGTAGAATTCTGAGGTGGCATGTATGAACACATACTCACGTGCATGCAACATGCACACTACTGGTGCTTGGGAGTATTGTAAGCACACCTACAGAACGCATCCTTCTTTGCCGGTAATGTCATTTATGCAAGTAGCTTTCTTACTTAATAATTGAGGCCCTAAATGCATATTTACCTGAGGATTACCTTCTAGACATGCTATATAACTTAGCATCTCCATGCATTGTCAGTGGTCACATTGCTTATGTTTCTGAACCCAAGAGGATGAGTAGACTGTACAAGCAAGTAAAAAAAAAAAAAAAGTACACTTTTGAGAAGTCAGGTCTGTTCTTCTCTTGCCAGTACCTTAAAGATATATCATAAAACACCAGTCACAACAAAAGCATGCTTACATTACAATAAAAGTGCCTGGAGCTATAACCCTGCAAGAAAGCTATTGAATTACTGGCTATTTTTAATTTTTTCCTAAATTATACTTGATAAAACAAATTACAAATATGCAAAGTTCTAAACTTTGTCAAAGAACGCATCTACATAATAAAAAGCATTCCCAAAGGGAAAACAGCACTGGATCCTACTTCAGAATTCATATTTTTTTTCCTGGAAAATGAACTGTTGTTTACAATAGAAGTGCCAAGACTCACATCAGTAATGTTATAAGAGCATCTTGTTCATGGCTTGCCTTTCTGGAAATAGCAAAAATTAAACAGTCTTTCAGGATATTACATAACTCTCAGAGGCAAGCCTGTTCATCTTCAAGTAGTATGGGAAATAGTGAAATTTGCAATATTTAATACGTTAGCTTTAGCTTAGTTACTTTGGCCTGCCTTTTTACAATACTGTAACAACTAACTTCCTTATGGAGTTCCTGGCAATTTGTTTTTGCAGGCACACAGGATGTCCTGTAATTAGGATTGCCTATGAGAAGGGATTTTTTCTTTTACAGAAATGATTCTGCTAGTACTTTTGGCAGGTTAAGTCCTTCATTGTTAGAAAATTGTTGATGTTACCATCAAAACTCAGAATCTAATAAGGATAAATATGACACCATGTCTGATCAAGGTAAAAGTTGGTTTCCACCAATTGATTAAAAAAAGTTCTTTTGTGTCATATTTCTAGAACCCTTTTTTATTACTGCAGAACCATGATGCAAGACCATCATGACAGATATAGTAATCTTAACTACAAAGAGAGTATCAAAGAGCAGTTTATATAACAAAATGCACAAACTGAAAATGCACTTAAGTACAGACAAGACGTAATATGCAAGCAGAAAAACTACAGGGAATTCCACCTGTTTCACCCATTTTTTCTTATTTAGCCATACATCCCGGTCCTTTTTCTCTGCTTGGATCTTAGTCAGATGAGCCTGTGGTTCAGCTGAGTTAACTATGCTATTTCTCTTTTCCATCACCCTTTCAAAGATGCTTCCTACT
This sequence comes from Protopterus annectens, assembly GCF_019279795.1. Classification (NCBI taxonomy): domain Eukaryota; kingdom Metazoa; phylum Chordata; order Ceratodontiformes; family Protopteridae; genus Protopterus; species Protopterus annectens. The sequence continues at coordinate 911,206,791 of NC_056741.1, read as the reverse complement.
TTTACTGGAAGGACAGCTTCTTGTCACCTTTGCTGTTTATGACAAATGTCTTTACTTGCATCGGTTTCCCTGTCTTTTCCCTAAGAGAGCTCCATCTCACATTCTGTCATCATTACCAGTAATAACATGGGTCTCTAGTTTATTCATTCTCACTAGAATATTATATTTTGTGAAATGTAGTTGAAAGATCTTACTGTTTACTGTTTTATGCTCTCTCTCTCTCCCACCCTTTTCAATAGTCCTTCACTGCTGCCTCCACTTTGCAGGCAACCTTCTGAAATGAAACCATTGCAATTAAAAGTTCTCCATATTAGTGGTACACTGCCAATAATGTTTTATGCTGCAGAGCCATTGTTATGCAAAGCAGCCTCTAAAACTGATTTTCCATTTTATGTTAAAACTTTCATCTTAATATTACAATCAGCTGAACTTTTGTCATTTGTTCAAAAATTATAAGCTTCTTTTAATTGTACATTTAATGCCTGGGTTATAACCAATCACATGCACAAATGCATTTGCTGTTACTGACATCTGTTTCCTTTAGCCAGTCATGTAATTTCCAAAATGCATGTATGTAGATGCTAGCTATTTTTATAGATTCATAGGTAAATAGTAGGCAAGCTGCCTTTCTGGATCACTTTAAGCCTAGCTAATTTCCCTTATTGTGCTTGAATTAACCTAACCCATTTGGTTAGAAACTGTCCGTACTCATCCCATAGTAAATAATTACCCCTAATGAGAATAATTGGGAATCATACCTTGGATGATTTGAGGGGATCCATGCATGGGATAGAACAATGAAGAGCTGCCTCTGTCCATTAGTAGTACAGGGGACAGTCCTGGGGTAAATTTTCTGTTTCCCATCCACAGATCCAAGTTGCACTTGAATATGGACAGGGGTGAACTTTGTTTTATGTGGATGGGGGGGGGGTCTGTTCAGAGCAGCGTATCTTCTGTGAGATATACCTCCAAACCATTCTGTTGATATTGCAGAAGAGGTTTAGATCCCTAAAACGAGTAATTCTGATGCCATTTGACTTGATGTTCAAAAATCCATCAGTACAGGGTCAGAAGATGCCTTATATGCCAGACATATCATCTCTTAGCAGTCTGTACAGTACATAATATACTGAGAGGGCTTTGACTTGGTCCATTGAAAACATGTTTAGGCCTTGTATCCTTTTAGTAAGGTATCTCTGTGGGCTTTCAATCTGTTGCATGAATCTCGACAGATACATGCCAAAGGGGGCATTATATTCAATGACTGGCCTAATGATGACTGAGTAAAGGGGGCAATGACATCCTTAGATCTAGACACAATCCCTTTGTTTATAAGCTGTGCAACATAGAAGAACTTTCTCACAACAATGGACACATGTTGGTCAAAAGTTAGGTCACTGGCCACATACATTCCCAAATCCCGAACAACTGGGTCAACTCTTAGGGACGAATTATCAATGTGGTAATTCCCAGCAGTAGAGGACTTCCTGAAGGATACAATAATGCATTTTTAGCATTTAGTTTCAGTCCATGATTTTGGCACCAGTTATTTATTTGAGAAAAACCTGCCTGCAAGATGGCCAAGTCATACGGGGATTCAATGACTGCTCCCAGCTTGCAGTCATCTGAAAATGTAGACAGGAGAGGTCCTAGCACAGAATCTTGGCAGACTTCGCTGGTGACTGATCTCTTTGTGGAGGTTAACTTCCCCAACTTTGATTTCCTGCATCCTATCTATGAGCCATCTGGCAATCCCATGGGTGATATAGGGGTTTATTCACAATTTATTCAGTTTTTCTACTATGACCGAGTGGAGAATTGAGTCAAAAGCTTTGGTCAGTTTGATGTATGCAGCATGTTTTGTTTTGCCTTCATCCATTCCTTTGGCGGCCTTTAAAAAAAAATTCACTAGGATGAGCAAGCATGACCTGCCCTTGATGAATCCAAACTGAGATGGATCCAGTGTTTAGAGGTTCCCTAAGCACTTACTGATCAGTTCCATAAGTCTTTTTATGGCTGTTTATACAAGGCTGGTCAGACTTATGGGTCTGTAATTGCCTGGGTCTATGAAGGTTCTCCTTATGCAGGGGATTCACTGTAGCTATATTCCATTCGCTTGGTGCAAAACCAACCAATGACTAGCTTATACTGCAAATATTCTAATATCTCCTGCTGTTATTTTTTATAATGCGTGTGAAATGTTTGATATCTACCTTGTATAACTTATTTACTACTTGTGTAACTATCTTTGGAGCTTTTCGCCCCGGGGCTCTGCTGAAAATGGGCTACTAGCCCAGTCAGACTATCCCAGTAAACAAATGTAAAATAAATAAAATGTAAAATAAATTAAATAAATAATAAAACCTGTATGGAGGCGGAGACTGAGAACATTGTTAGAAGTGTGACTAAATCGTGCTTCATGCTATCAAAGATGCATCCAGGGATATTGTCAGGACCCAAATATGCAGCATTTTTAGATTATGACAGCACTTTTAGGACTTGGTCTTGTGATAGCAGGAAGTGAGACAGTTTAAAGTATATCATGAGGGACAGACAGAGAGGGGAGAGAACGGTAAAGTTAGAGTTAAATTTACTAGCCAGTAGTTTTGCTACATCTTCAGCTTCAGTGTAGGTAACAACATTCACAATCAGCTCAGCACATTGCTGCATTGTGCGTTTGATATTATGAACATAAATACAAAAAATGCCTTGGCTTAGGTAGCTATTTTAGCTTCAGGCTTGGCTTTGGTGGATTTTAAGCTCCCGAGTTGTTTGTTTACTTCAATGACAAGGGCTTTAACATTTTAAGAATTTCTCTGTTTACTTTTGCTCAAAATTCTTTTCCTTCTTTTTTTTTTTCTTTCTTTTATATAAAGCTTGTTGATATCATTCCACCATGTGGGTTTGTTACTGGGGTTTGCTCTGCACTTGTTCCTATGGGGTACAGCTACATCTCTGCAGTTGTTTACATGCTGGTATAGTGTGGTGGTCTACGTTTCTGCATATTCAGTGGAATTAAATGGGTTTGGTGGAGATTTGAAGCAAGTCCATTTGATGTTTGGATGAAAGTGCTAAACTGTACTTATGTTACTGGTGTCTCATCTTATTGAATATATTATGTTTTGTAATTGGTGACTGTTTTGTTTGGCAGTGTGTAGTTTATCCATATTGTGCAGTTTTCATTTGGGGAATTGAAGCTTGCCAATGTATCACTTAGAAGGTAGTTTTTCTTAAAGCAGTTTTGAAAAGTACCTTGTGTGGAAGGGATCTCTAGTTTAAATTTTATTTTGAAGAAGACTGCTTTATGGTCAGACTTAACAAGTGATGAAGATAGATATGCAAGTGATGTTGCAAGATGCTCCCATATTAGTAAGGACAAGATCCAAGACACTATTCCTCCTAGTGGGTACTCTGTCTAATTGTTCCAGGGCATTGTATTGACAAAATTCCAGACAAATCTGTGCTTATACACTAGTGGTGGTGTAGGTTTCCCAGTCTATAGCTGCATAGTTTAGATCACCTAGAAAAATGGTATTGGCATTAATACGGAGTGATTCTAGTTCCTGTAAATAGGCACTGAGACATTTTTGTGTTATTCAGCGAGTTCTGTAGCTGGCTAATATGTGATATGGGACTTTTCTGATGGTTATTTGGACATGATGAAGCTCTAATGCACCATGTTGCTTTACCAGGCTTGATACGAGACATTTCTGGACATTGATTTTGACACCTCCAGATTTTTTTCTCTCCTGCACAGCAAGCTGGTCTAAACATGTGGAAAGCATTATAGCCCTGCACAGCCAAAGTGCTAGTCTGCTGTTTTAAACCATATCTCAATCACTATTCAGATGTCAATGTCCTCCAGGATGAGAGGAGCTTGTAGATAGTGGAGTTTCTCATTTAGTATTTATCAGTAACACCTTCACATTTATCCTTTGCCTGTTTTCTTACATTGGGCAGTTTATGAAATTGGCATTGCCTAAAAAGGGCACTATGCAGGGGTGGACAATGTCTTTGCCAAAAAATCAAAACTCTAGAGGGAACAGATGCAGTCCATCCCCAGTGAAGCAGTGGGGTCTGTCAATCATATCCTCCTAGGCTGACAAATATTAGACTACCTGTGAATGACTCAAAAAAACAAATTTTTGAGAATTGCTAGTTAATTACTTTTACAATGTCTTAAAATGTAATAAAAGGAGAAAGTACATCTCCTCAAAATTATATCCCCTGAAAGTTCCTAAAGAATAACTTTTCACATTACAGAGATGTGGCTAGGTGTAAATCACTGTGTTTCTCCTTCGGAAAGTTCACACTTGTAGGTTCTAATTGTAAATTTGATTGGCCAGTGATGTTACTATACCATATCTCTTGGCACTTAAAGCACCTTCTGGAATTATGATGACATTTAGCCAGAAGAAAGGAAAAAATAAAATAGAATCTAACGATACTTTCTACTTGTGAAGAGTATTTTGTCTGAGAGTTTCATTCGTAAGTGTGACTGAATTTTCACAGCTGTAGACCTCTACCACTTTGTTGTGTTTTTAATGATCAAACAAAACACCTTATCCTATGCTCTGTGGGCTGTTAAATTTCAGTATTAAAGGTTATAATGTAGGCAGAGTAACCCAACATCCTCTCCTACCACAGAATCCATTCATTCCACCATACAAAATAGTTATGAAAATTGAAGTAAATTTTCCCTTGAAGCTATAGTAACAATGTCTCTAGAGTCTAACTGTCTTGAGGTACTCAGCCTGTTTCTGCCACAGTAAGGTCTTCAACAAGTTCTTACCAGTAACTCCTCTGCACCTGGTCCCAAGTAATGTCAATAACATATTTATTTACATACTGTTGACAAGGAAAGCCTTAATGAGAATGGACTAGGGGTTCCAGGAAGATACAAAAACAAGGACAAATGTAGATAATTAGGCATCACCATGAAAAATATTCAGAAGAGGAAAAAATGCAAAAATAAAACACTGTTATAATAAAGTTTAGGTTTTTTATTCCCTCAATAAGGGGTGGGGATTATTTATGTTTGGGGTGGGTGTTGCAATATAGTATTTTGTTACAATACTTCCTGATAGTGTTTTAACTCCGTTCTCATGGGAGCAGTATTTTTTTTTATTTATTTATTTTTTTTTTTAGAAAGAGAAAGAGGCTTCCAAAGATTGTGTACTGCTAAAAGCTAATTTTTAGCCTAGTGCTTTTATTTATATTTTGAATCCCTCAAGTTCTTGTAAGAGCTAAGGATTCTTTAAGTTTGCTTTCAGTGTGTTTGGGGTGAGTGTTGTGACCAATATGCTGTTACAGGACTTCCTGATAGCATTTTCACTGCTTTCTCACGAACAGATGCTTGTCACATCAACATGAAGGCGCAAAGGCTTGTTTAGCATGTTAGGAGTGCTGGAAAGTGGTAGGGCTATATTATTTTGTCTTGTTTAGGGTATGGAAGAAATGGATATATTTTGTTTAGAGGCTTTATTGGACCATGACTTCTTGCACATGTGTTCCAATTATTTAATATTGGATTTTACTGTTTTAGTCAAAGTCAAAATTAAAAGTAAACTTTACTGTCACTTTGATTCACACAAGTGCGAACTGAGCGAAATTACGTTTCTTCAGGCTCAATGTGCATATAAAACAGACTACATTTAGCAGGACAATAATACAGAAAATTCTATAGACACAGACGACAAACACAACAATAATAAATACTTGCATTATTGCAGTTTTAACAGATTGTCACTCATTACTAGGTTATTAGCTTATTTTCACTAGAAGAAATGCACTTAAGCAATTCATTTAAGGCCTACATTTATATTGCACAGTAAGACAGTTCAGTTGATTACTGCTGACTTTGCTGTCTGGGTGTGGGTAAGACGTTGTTACGTGCTCCACTATGGAGACTTTTCAGTATTATTGGATTACTGCCTTACTATCCAGTGTGAAGGGTACTGTTCCTAGAGTTCAGTCACCTGTGGAAAGAAGCTGCTTCTGAATCATGTGATTTTGTAGCATATGCATTAAAAGTGCCTTCCTGGTGTTAAATGTGAGAACAGACTGTAAGCAGAATGAATGCTATCTCTGGTTATTTTCCTTGCCCTGCTGAGACATCTGGACATGTGCAGGTCTTGTATGGATGGGAGGGCGTTTCTGATAATCCTCTCAGCTGATTTCACTACCCTATGGAGGGACTGGTGCTCAGGAGCAGAGCAGCTTCCATACCATACTGTAAAGCTTTTTGTCAGTATACTTCGATGGTGCCCCTGTAAAAGGTTGTGAGAGCTCTTGATGGCATGTTTGCTCTCCTCAACCTTTGCAAGAAGTGAAGCCATTGGTGTGCCTCCTTAATGATGACATTTGTAATGGCTGACCACGTCAAGTCTTCTGCAATGTGCACCCCTAGAAATGTTGCGTTTTTTACTCTTTCAACTGTTTTTTCATTTATTATAACTAGAGAGTACTCTCTGTTGCTCTTCCTGTAGTCCACAATTATTTCTTTGGTCTTGTTGACATTTAGTGCAGGATTATTGTTATAACACCAACTTACGAGCTGATTCACCTCCTCACTGTAGGCTGTCTAGTCATCATTCATGATGATGCCCACAACTGTCGTATCATCTGCAAATTTGACGATATGCTTTGAGCTGTGCTTAGCAGTACAGTTGTGGGTTAATATGGTGAAAAGCACAGGGCTTAGTACAAATCCATGTGGGACTCCAGTGTTCAGGGTGATGCTTTCCAATTTATTCTTGCCTACGCGCACTTTCTGGGGTCTATCTGTAAGAAAGTCCAGAATCCAATTGCATAATGAGTGCTGATGCCCAGATGAACCAAGATTTTGCAGGATGACTATATTGAAAGGTGAACTGAAGTCTATGAAAAGTGGCCTCACATAGCTATTCGTGTTCTCCAGGTGGTCCAGTGATAAGTGGAGTGCCAAAGAAATAGCATCCCCTGTGGAGTGATTGGGTCTGTATGCAAACTGGAGTGGATTGAAGTCTGCAGGTAGTTTGGATGTTATTACATCTTTGACCAGTCTCTCAAAGCATTTCATTACAGTGGAGGTGAGAGATATGGGATGATAGTAATTTAGGCTAGCAGGTGGTGACTTTTTTGGCAGTGGTATAATGTTTGCGTACTTGAAACATTTGGGCACAATGGCTTCACTCAGTGAGTTGTTGAAGATGTCTGAGAATACATTTGGTCTGCAGTCTCTGAGCACACTGGGATAAGGAAAAGTGTAGCTGTGAAAGGTGTGTTATTTATAGTAAAGAAGTTGTTACTGAAAGTGTGGGATGTCACACTGACAAGAAAGTTGTTTCAAATCATTTTTCCCTATTAAGGTTTCAAATAACAATGAAATATAAACTCCTGAGTGTATAAGTGTGTGTAAATGCTTGTTAAATGTAGTTGGGGATCAGGTTTATGAGATTAATTTGTGTATTTTGTTATCAATAAGTTTAATAGATGAAAGTCAAGAGCTTGTAATTCTGAGGAGCTCATTGTACTTTTGTGAGTACTGGTGTGGGGGCTGCAGTTAATAAGAGAAGAGGTGCGAGCAGCAATTATCTATTAACACTGATGATTTGATTAATTATAGAGGTAAAAAAGGAAGATTGTGTGTGATGATAGTAGATATGATGCAGTAGATGAATTAGTGAAAGAAGTCGAGAAAAGAAGAGCAATGGGTGGTGCCATCAAATCTTCGGTAGGCCTGCTTAGTGAATCAGAAGCAGTTATCACAGTGGAGACTACATGTTAAGGAACACTGAAAATTTACTACCAGGGAAAAATAAGGGAAGTACAACAGTTTCTCACCTAGGATGGTGTAGAATGTATGACATTGTTGTCACACAGAAAAAGATTTTTATGTTTAAGAGATATGAAGTGGTGATTGCAGTGGTGGGAGTTAATAATGTTGGGGGAACTAATGAAGGAAGTTTTACACACTGTGTTTAGCATCCAACTTGAGCAAAGAAGAGGAGTATGAACTAATTTTAACATGATATTATCCCATGTGTGGGTTTTAATGAAGTTTTAAGTAAGGTGGCAAGAGGCTTCACAAATATTGTTAGAAGGAATTGTTTACATGGTGTAAAATGTGTGTATGTTTGGGAGGAAATGGTTTTGTCTAAAAAATGTTTTGGCCCTGATCGGAGACATCTTACTTTTATAGGTAATACATTTTTATTTAATAGGCTACAGAAATTTAAAGAACTGCTTTTTACCATAAGGTTCCTAGATATAAGTGCATTAAATCAGAATATTATAACTAGGTTATAGGTTCATACAACCTCTAGCAGTCTGAACAACAAATTTCAATTATTTGAAGACAGGATTTGGAGGAAATTATCAGGTTGTTATGGTTACTAAACTTGGTTTTCCAATAAAAACAAACCTTTGGGTTTACCTGGATATAAGACTTGTCACAGGGTATGAAATGAAGGGATGGAATAACTTTTAATAACTGTGTGATTGATGATATATATGAGAAACTTACAGTTCCACTTAAAGGGGAGAGTGCAAGTAGTAAGATTGGTCTTTGTTGTAAGCCTCTGAATCAGTCTTGTAATGATTTAAAGGGATTTTGTCAATCTATAATTTCATTGATGGAAGCAGGTATGGATACTTTGTGAGGTAATTTGAATGTGTCTGGCATTGTTTGGTTATGTATGGACACCAATAAATGGCAATTTGGTGAAGTGATTAATACAAGTAAAGGTTTGGCTTTTTCACAAAATGTGATACAACCAACAAGAGGAACACATATTTTGGATATAGTGTGGGTTAAGAATCAGGAATTGATTGGTGAATGTGAGGACCTAATTGGATCCAGTCATTATTGCATTTCTTGGACTTGAGACTTTAAGACCTTATAAGCAGAAATTAGGCCAAGGGATCAGATATTCATATTCTAGATCAGATTATAGCAATATGAGACAAAGCAATTAACTGAAATTGAAAAAAAACTGTTTGCTCTGTAAATATTAAGGAAGAATATGTTTTATCATATTTTTTGTGTACGTTGATTTAACAATTTTGCACCTGTAATTACTAGTGAGTACTATAATTATAGACCTCCATTGTAGAATTCTTTACAAAGGCTTTTCACACAAATTTAATCACAAAATTTACGGAAAAGGTTGAAGGAGGAGCCTGTGGGAAGGTGATTGCTTAGTTACAGAACTAGAAACAAGTTGAAGACATTATCTAGAATGAGGAGAGCAGTTTAAGAAAAAAGACTAGTTAGTAGTGTTGCTGGTAATAAAAAGGCATTTTAATCATTTAAAAAGGTTTAATAAAGAAGCCTATAATGGATGTAAGCTTCAGTTTGGTAATGAACTAATAACTGATGCTGACTCAGTAGCCAACACCTTTATTGATTACCTTGCTGGTGATGGAGTGAAAAATCAGAATTTATCTTGTAATATGCCTGCTGTCTTGTCTAGAGATATTTACACTTTGCTCTAATGTATTGTATGATACAGTTAAAAATACATCTGCCACACGGTCTGATGGTATTAGTGGTCTGTTTCTATCTTCTGCTACTGGGGACATTTTTCCTTGTTTGTGTTACTTGTTTGAAAGAACATTAGAGGAAGGATATGCTCCTTTCATATGGAAATTGGATTATATTGTTCCTGTTCCTAAGAGAGGTAATCATCATGTAGATGAAAATTAGATTCATTAGTCTTATGAGTCTTTTTGATAATACATCAAGACAGTAACCATTCAAAACATTTATTAGTTCTTTGGGTGACAAATATGATTTTACACAACATGGATTTGTTGTGGATCAATCCTGTGGAACTAATTTGTTAGCTTTTTAGAAGCATTTGTGGAGGGATCTGGATGATGGGTATATAGTAGAAGTTATATATTTCGATATGTCCAAGGCTTTTGATACTATGCCCTTTTACAAAGTATTCAATTTATCAAGTAAACTAAATATTGATATGTAATTAAGTGGATAGCAAATTGGCTGGATGGTAGGAGGGTGATAATTGGTAATTGTTTTTCAGATGGGTGCTCCACAGGGTTCGGTATTGGGTCAGGCACAGTTTGGAATTTTTATGTCTAGCTTTCCTTTTGATAAATTTTGATTGACAAAATATGCTGATGATGTTAAAGTTGGCTCAATTATTATCTGATCAGTTTTCTCTACAAGCTTATTTGGATACTTTGTTTAAATGGAATATAGAGAATGAAATTAAGTTTGGTGTTATGAAAACTTGCATTATGCATTTTGGTATGGATAATTCCAATTATCCCTATATATTGGATACTCTTGATATTGAAAAGGTTAATGTTATTAGGGAGTAAAGGCAGATAAGCTAGTTTCTAATAATCACCTATTAGATATTATCAGAAGGTGCTATTATGAAATAGGTAACATTTTTAGAAGTATTTCCAGTAGAGGTAGTCTTATAAATGGGGAGCAAAATAGAACTATGGTAAGACCCAATTATTGAATATTGTGGGTCTTTATGTATATATAATAAAATGCAGTTAGATAGATTGGAGGATTCAAAGAAATTTTACTGGGAATTCAAGGGATGGTAGGGATGAATTATTGTAGGAAACTTGAGATATGTCCTTGTACACAATAAAATATAGATTTGTTAGGAGAGACCCTATTACCATGTATAAGTGCTTTAAAGATTCAAAATTTGGAAACTGTGTGGGAGTATACAAAAGAAAGCATACCATGAATCAAATAATAACTATTTGGTGAGTAGTATGTTAGGTAAAACATATATTCAAAACAACTCTCTGTGGGAGAGCAAGTTTATCAAAGTCAAAGTAAACATTATTGTCATGGCTTTTATAGAACATTTGGAATCAACTACATCTTTCTTTAAATTTACAGTTGAATATTCTTATAATAAGATAGATTTCCTAGATATTACTATCATAAAGGATGAACATGGCTCTTTACATACTTCCATTTATAGGAAATCTTGTTGGAAGAACACACTTTTACAGTTCAATAGCATGCACCCTAGGCATGTATTTTATAACATTGTAAAGAGTCAATTTACTAGGATTAATAAATTATGTAAAGATGCTGATGATCTATCAACACAAAGTTATTTATTAGAGCAAATGTTCATAGAGAGGGGCTATGACCCAAAGATGATATCTTCAATAAAACAATCCTTCAAGCCATCAGCAATATTGCACAATACTAGAGATAGGACTAATGTCATACAGGGTACTTATATACCTAGAAAACATGTTGTTAATTTTAAAACCAGATTTACTAGCGATAATAAATTCATCACCAGTATTAAAAATAAAAATTGGCACATTCTTTTAACAGCTGCAGAGATTAAGAAATTAGTAGGTGAAAGACCTGCTTTTACATATACTAATAGTAAAAATCTAAAGAGGTTATTATGTATAGAAAAAACTAATGAAAAAGAGAAAGGAGCTATTACGAGGGTTTTACATAATAAACTGGGTACATACCCATGTCATGCATGTAACATGTGTTCTTACATAATAAACTGGGTACATACCCATGTCATGCATGTAACATGTGTTCTTATATTACAACAGAACAAGTTTTTGTACACCCTTCGATTGATTTTAAATTTAAACCTAACTTTATAGCCAGTTGTGATAGTATTAACTTAATATATTTAGCGGACTGCCAAAATTGTAAGGCGTTTTATATAGGAATGACAACAAGGCTTTTAAAAGAAAGAATTTACAATCACCTATATGACATCAAGAAAAATGATCATAAGAATGCCTTATCTAAACATGTTAGCAGTAATCCTGGACATACTTTTAGATTTAGAATATTACAGCTTGTTATACCTAGCAAAAGGAAGGGTGATACTTTTAACGAATTAGAGAATATTGAATTGGGTTGGATATTACGTTTCAAAGCGCATTATCCACCCGGATTGAATCAATATATTAGTATTAGATCTTCATTAAAAGGACGAAGTCTGAAATGATTCATTTATATTCTACACTTGTTGTTCTATATTAAATTGTTTTTTATACATGTTTTATATCTAATGAACATAGTAGTGCATACTTAAGTTATATTATACTTAAGGGTTTAAAGACTATACTTATAATTACATTTTATATTAATTAGCTTCATGCTTCTCATGAGTTAAAGAGACATGTCTCCCTTATATGTAGGATTGTTTTAAATTCAGACTTTATGAATTTATAGATATATTTAAGATTGTATATATGTATATATTTTATATGGATTTAGTTTTATTCTAGCTTAGTAATTACTTATATAAAGTAATGTCAGTAAAAGTTAACTTATGGACTGACTTGTTTAATTTTATTAAGCAAAGATTACATATATAATTAGTTTTTATAATTATTATCTATAACTAGATATTATGTATATATATATATATATATATATATATATATTTTTTTTTTTTTTTTTTTTTTAATAAGTTTTTAATAAGTTTCTACATTTGTATTTATATAAAATATAGGTTAAGCCTGAGCTTTTATACATAAGGATTTAGATATACATAGTTCCATGGCTTTTCATATATATGTATTTTATATATGTATATTTTCATATATATATATTTTTACCAACTAATTTCAAACTGCATATATATATTGAGTTGATTTGGAAAAAATGCATAATGATAGTAAGACATCTATATCTATATTTATATTTATGTTTTTAAGATCTATATAATCTAATGGTCTGTTTGATATTATTTAATATATGTTCCATGTTTGCTCTCTACTTTTGTTCACTAGGGGCATAGTAAATTGCTTCAGTATAGTCTCTCTAGGAAGTGCATGTTACTAGTTCATTTGGCTTTTGCAGTTTGATATATTGAAGTAGTTTTAACTGATTGATTTTAATAAATTTTAATTAATTGGATGATTGATGTCATTATTATATGATTGATTAATTAACTAGAGCACTTTGCTGTATATAAGGATCATGGTCTTGTTGAATCATTAGATCAGAAGAAGCGTACAGTGTGTACGCGAAAGCGCTCATCTCTGTGTTTGTTTGAATAAAGAAGTTTTTTTCATCATCGTGGTGGTCGATACTCTGGTTTGTTCTACTGCATATTATCAGAAGGTGCTATTATGAAATAGGTAACAGTTTTAGAAGTATTTCCAGTAGAGGTAGTCTTATAAATGGGGAGCAAAATAGAACTATGGTAAGACCCAATTATTGAATAGTGTGGGTCTTTATGTATATATAATAAAATGCAGTTAGATAGATTGGAGGATTCAAAGAAATTTTACTGGGAATTCAAGGGATGGTAGGGATGAATTATTGTAGGAAACTTGAGATATGTCCTTGTACACAATAAAATATAGATTTGTTAGGAGAGACCCTATTACCATGTATAAGTGCTTTAAAGATTCAAAATTTGGAAACTGTGTGGGAGTATACAAAGAAAGCATACCATGAATCAAATAATAACTATTTGGTGAGTAGTATGTTAGGTAAAACATATATTCAAAACAACTCTCTGTGGGAGAGCAAGTTTATCAAAGTCAAAGTAAACATTATTGTCATGGCTTTTATAGAACATTTGGAATCAACTACATCTTTCTTTAAATTTACAGTTGAATATTCTTATAATAAGATAGATTTCCTAGATATTACTATCATAAAGGATGAACATGGCTCTTTACATACTTCCATTTATAGGAAATCTTGTTGGAAGAACACACTTTTACAGTTCAATAGCATGCACCCTAGGCATGTATTTTATAACATTGTAAAGAGTCAATTTACTAGGATTAATAAATTATGTAAAGATGCTGATGATCTATCAACACAAAGTTATTTATTAGAGCAAATGTTCATAGAGAGGGGCTATGACCCAAAGATGATATCTTCAATAAAACAATCCTTCAAGCCATCAGCAATATTGCACAATACTAGAGATAGGACTAATGTCATACAGGGTACTTATATACCTAGAAAACATGTTGTTAATTTTAGAACCAGATTTACTAGCGATAATAAATTCATCACCAGTATTATAAATAAAAATTGGCACATTCTTTTAACAGATGCAGAGATTAAGAAATTAGTAGGTGAAAGACCTGCTTTTACATATACTAATAGTAAAAATCTAAAGAGGTTATTATGTACAGAAAAAACTAATGAAAAAGAGAAAGGAGCTATTACGAGGGTTTTACATAATAAACTGGGTACATACCCATGTCATGCATGTAACATGTGTTCTTATATTACAACAGAACAAGTTTTTGTACACCCTTCGATTGATTTTAAATTTAAACCTAACTTTATAGCCAGTTGTGATAGTATTAACTTAATATATTTAGCGGACTGCCAAAATTGTAAGGCGTTTTATATAGGAATGACAACAAGGCTTTTAAAAGAAAGAATTTACAATCACCTATATGACATCAAGAAAAATGATCATAAGAATGCCTTATCTAAACATGTTAGCAGTAATCCTGGACATACTTTTAGATTTAGAATATTACAGCTTGTTATACCTAGCAAAAGGAAGGGTGATACTTTTAACGAATTAGAGAATATTGAATTGGGTTGGATATTACGTTTCAAAGCGCATTATCCACCCGGGTTAAATCAATACATTAGTATTAGATCTTCGTTAAAAGGACGAAGTTTGAAATGATTCATTTATATTCTACACTTGTTGTTCTATATTAAATTGTTTTTTATACATGTTTTATATCTAATGAACATAGTAGTGCATACTTAAGTTATATTATACTTAAGGGTTTAAAGACTATACTTATAATTACATTTTATATTAATTAGCTTCATGCTTCTCATGTCTCCCTTATATGTAGGATTGTTTTAAATTCAGACTTTATGAATTTATAGATATATTTAAGATTGTATATATGTATATATTTTATATGGATTTAGTTTTATTCTAGCTTAGTAATTACTTATATAAAGTAATGTCAGTAAAAGTTAACTTATGGACTGACTTGTTTAATTTTATTAAGCAAAGATTACATATATAATTATTTTTTATAATTATTATCTATAACTAGATATTATGTATATATATATATATATATATATATATATATATATTTTTTTTTTTTTTTAATAAGTTTCTACATTTGTATTTATATAAAATATAGGCTAAGCCTGAGCTTTTATACATAAGGATCTAGATATACGTAGTTCCATGGTTTTTCATATATATGTACTTTATATATGTATATTTTCATATATATATATTTTTACCAACTAATTTCAAACTTCATATATATATTGATTTGATTTGAAAAAAATGCATAATGATAGTAAGACATTTATATCTATATTTATATTTATATTTTTAAGATCTATATAATCTAATGGTCTGTTTGATATTATCTACTATATGTTCCATGTTTGCTCTCTACTATTGTTCACTAGGGGCATAGTAAATTGCTTCAGTATAGTCTCTCTAGGAAGTGCATGTTACTAGTTCATTTGGCTTTTGCAGTTTGATATATTGAAGTAGTTTTAACTGATTGATTTTAATTAATTTTAATTAATTGGATGATTGATGTCATTATTATATGATTGATTAATTAACTAGAGCACTTTGCTGTATATAAGGATCATGGTCTTGTTGAATCATTAGATCAGAAGAAGCGTACAGTGTGTACGCGAAAGCGCTCATCTCTGTGTTTGTTTGAATAAAGAAGTTTTTTTCATCATCGTGGTGGTCGATACTCTGGTTTGTTCTACTGCATATTATCAGAAGGTGCTATTATGAAATAGGTAACAGTTTTAGAAGTATTTCCAGTAGAGGTAGTATTATAAATGGGGAGCAAAATAGAACTATGGTAAGACCCAATTATTGAATATTGTGGGTCTTTATGTATATATAATAAAATGCAGTTAGATAGTTTGGAGGATTCAAAGAAGTTTTACTGGGAATTCAAGGGATGGTAGGGATGAATTATTGTAGGAAACTTGAGATATGTCCTTGTACACAATAAAATATAGATTTGTTAGGAGAGACCCTATTACCATGTATAAGTGCTTTAAAGATTCAAAATTTGGAAACTGTATGGGAGTATACAAAAGAAAGCATTCCATGAATCAAATAATAACTATTTGGTGAGTAGTATGTTAGGTAAAACATATATTCAAAACAACTCTCTGTGGGAGAGCAAGTTTATCAAAGTCAAAGTAAACATTATTGTCATTCGGAAATCACACAAGTGCAAAAACTAAATGAAATTCCATCTCTCCAGACACAATGTACAGACAACATATAAACTATTTTCACAGACATTTACACATATAACACCTAGCTATTACGTCATGGACATGCAGGTAGACAGACTCATACTCCATATAATTAGAAACACATTTTAACACTTTTCAAAGTGAACACTTACTTGCATGAGACTTTAGTATTGTACAGATACTTGGTTAAGACATTGCATTGATCCTTGCACAGAAAGAGGCATTTGAGTATTGCACTGTGAATATTAGAGTATTGCACTATGGTTAATTTAGGTATTCACAACATGTATTGCACTGAAAGAAGAGATATTTTACTGCATTGCTACTGTCCTAGATTGCCTATAAGTTAACAGTCATGGTGAATTTTGCACTAAGTATTAGCTGATAACCATGTTAATGCACAATTTGTGACAAGTATCTGCAGTTTCTACTGACCCAGATGGCCATCATGGAGTGTAGTAGTTACTAGTGTTCAGCATGCTTATGACATTAGGGAAGAAGATCTTCCTGAATCTCGTACATCTGCAATGTATGCTTCAGAAGTATTTTCCAGATGATAGATGCATAAACAGTCTGTAAGCAAAGTGAGTGCAATCTTTAATTATTCCTCTGGCCCTGACGAGACATCTGGATAAGTACAAGTCATGGATAGTTGGTAAGGTGGTCTTGATGATCCTCTCGACTGTCTTTACTACTCTCTGGAGGGATTTGCGCTCAGAGGAAGAGCAGCTTCCATACCATACTACAAAGCTGTTCATCAGGATGCTTTCTATAGTACCTCTGTAGAAGGTAGTGAGAACTGTCTATGGGAGATGGGCTGTCCTTAGCTTTCTCAAAAAGTGCAATCTCTGGTAGTGTGCTTTCTTGACTATGGCATCTGTATTGGTGTTCTAAGACAAGTCCTCATCAATGCACTCCCAGAAACCTTGCACTTCTCACTCTTTCCCCTTTGATGGTGAGGGGAGAATGTTCCTTGCGATTTTTCCTGTAGTCCACAATTATCTGCTTTGTCTTTTTCGTGTTTAGTGCCAAGTTATTTCCACACCAGGTAATCAGTTGTTCCACCTCATCTCTATATGCTGTTTCATCATTGTTACTGATGAGACCCACCACCGTTGTGTCATCAGCAAACTTGATGATGTGGTTTCTATTGTACCTGGCTGTACAATTGTGTGTTAACAGGGTATTCCATTGCAAGTGAGAAAATCACTAATACGTATATCTTTTAAAACCAATTTGGATTCATGGGTGGTTTCGAAGGTTTAACCCATTTTTTTTTTTAATATATAGAGGCAAGCTCTTAGGTTGGTGTCTCCAAACATCTGAAAGTTGAAGGAAAGGTATTATAATACAATATGTTTAACCTAATATAAGCAGTGTAGTAATTATTGATCTAAACTGTGCCAAATAGTAATAAACAGGAGGAATGATAGAAGTTAAGGTAAAGCATTTATGGGTGGAGTGGGATAATTAAGTTTAAGAATCAGAGTAGATAATAGGGTGGGTGCTGAAGCATGAAAATATGGAATGGCAAGTTACAGAGTAATAAGACTGACTGGTGGTTTAAAAGGTCTGGATAATTATGATACCTCAGAATAGCAGCAGGAATAGATGATATCCACAGATCAATGAACTGTAGGTGTTCAAGGATATGCATCTGACTGTACTGCCGCAGACTATCAAAATAATTCAGTTTTACAGCGCTGTTTTAAACAAAAAGCTATTATTCTGTGTCAAATTAATCCAGAGTAATATATTTCATTATAGCAATTAAACATAAGAATAGAATACTTGCAACACAACTAAATCAAAGTATTTGTCAAGATCAAGCGTGGGGTTTGCATTAGAGATTAATAGCAGCAGTAAAACATACTGTCAGACAGTTAGCAAGTAGAAGTTAGGAAAGTAATCCATCAGTGCAGCTAAAATGTTGCTACACAAGATTTAATCATGGTAGCCAATATATTTTTATTTTTTGGTTGTTTTTTCACATTCCTGCCCATAAGTGGTATTAAGCATTAGTATATCTTGGCACTAACAATGCATAATTTTGTTGACCAAAGATCTTAAACCACTAATGCTATAGTTCAACTCCAGTGATTGTAAGCCAAAATTATGTATTGACAATAACACTATTATGCACTAATAAATTATTTTTATTGCTGGCACTTTAGTTATAGTTAAACTTAAATACCAGTAATAAAGCAGACATACTAATGCCAGCACAGCTTTAGGAAGAACAAAAAGGCATTTCATTATGCAGTTTCTCCATTTTTCAAATTCTCCAACTGTTTTGGGTTTTCAATACCATTACAAAAATGGATCCCATTCCTGAATCAGGACACTGTTAGAGCTCAACAGATTAATATTGCTTCAGTCTTTGATGTTTTCCAGGAGTTCTCTTCTCAACATCCACAATTTACGCAATTGCCTTCTTTTTGTGTAAGGTTTCTGTAATTTCTCCAAGTCTTTTGTGTTTCTAGTACCAAGATAGGAATAAATCCCATTCCTAAGTCAAAGTATGATTAAAGTTCATGAAATTAGTATTGCTTCAATCATTGATGTTAGGCAGAAAAGTGATCTTCACAGCATCCGCAATGAGCCCAGAAATAACTCCATTCACAATTCATAGAGTTACATGCACTGGTTATCATATTTAATATGACTGTAAATTCTTTTTTGTGAGACCCATTGCTCCTACTACAATTAGAACAGTCTGGGTATCCTCCTTCCTCATTGCCCTTGTTTCTGCCTGCAGATCCTGGTATTTTATGATTTCCTCTCTCTCTCTGTACATAGTACACTATAATCACTCTGTGTAGCAATTTCAAAGATCAATGCTAATTTTGTCTTCTTTTCATGGACTACTATATACCTGGGTTTTCTACCATCTATTTTTTAAACTGTTTGTAATAGATGACACCATGCGATATAAAATTTATTATTGTCTAAAATGCTTTGTGGGTCATGTTTCCAATGCTTCTCAGCTATGTTAATATTGTAATGTTTGCATAACCCCCAATGCAATAGTCTTGTCACATTATTATACCTTTCAGTATATTGCCCCTCTGCCATTAGTGTACCACACTCAGCAACAAGATGTGTGGCTGCTTCCAGTTCTGTTTTACAGAAGATGCATTTATCTGTTTCTCCCACCTGCTCAATGGACTTTGTAAACCAACATATACATAGTCCACTATCCTTGACCACCAATATTAACCTTTCATATTTTGGTTTAAAATCACTCTCCTTAACCATTTCTGCTTCAGATCCTGATTGATATGAAGTTGTTCCAGGTGTTTTTTTACTTGTAACTCTATTTATGCCTTTTCACCATTTCTTTCCTTCTCATATGATTCTTCTCTGTATATTCTTTCTTGTGTTTAGGCACATTCAGTTATTACCTGATTTCTGTCTAGTTCGATTTCCATACCCACTTGACACAGATATGCTTCTGCTAAACTAAGTAGGGAAGTCATCTTAGACTTTTCCTTATGTTTTAAAAACTTTCAATATGTTTGGATCTAGTGAAGTCAGCAGATATGTATGCAGTCCTATGATTTCAGATCTCAACATGTAATTAATTTTGAGGAGGCCAATACCTCCTTCAGAATGAAGGGTATATAATCTTGGTATTCACTGATTTTTGTATATCATTTGATAAGCGTGAAGCATTTTTCTTATTTTCCTGTCCAGCTGACCCAATACTTTTTGGGCCAATCATTCCAAAACTGCAAGTTAGAACAGGAAGAGCAAATTTGTTTATAGCTCGGACTTTGTTCCTAGATGTCAGGGCTGTTTTCAGTATTAATGTTAGTCTTCTAAACTATTCCTACTAAGTTTTGTTCTCATTTGTTCATGTTTTATTGCAGATCCCTTATCAATTCCCAAATATTTCTATACTCTCTCCCGCTCAAGTTCCTTTATATCACATTCCTGTCCCAGATCGATATAAATAATGCTTTTGCATATTTATCAAGACCAAATTACATTCTTATATCATCTGAGAAAGTTTTGACCACTTGCAGTTGTGCTTTCAATTCCTCATCTGTTGAGCTAAACAGTTTTAAATTATCCACAAAAAGAAAGTAAAAAGTCTTTACACTTTGTTTACTGGGAGGCAAATTGAAACTATGACCTAATCTATTAAGATGACAGCTTAAAGGAGAAAGGGCGGGACAAAAGAGTAGCAGTGACAGTCACCCCGGAATATTCCCCTGTAAATTTTTATCCCTGGGATAAGAATTTGTCCATTAAGATGGATTAAATGCAAAGTAGTTTACCACTGCAATGTAAACTGATCAATCCTTTGTTCCAAATGACTTTCTTCTGTTACCCTTTTTTCTTTTGCCATGATTGAGTTTTCTTCTAAATGACTATAAATTCTATTGGCATCAATTCCAGTATATAGTTTATGCATACTCGGAAGGCAAGTTATTGCTCTACATTTTGTAGGATAGGTTGCAAGTTCACTCTTAGGGAAGAGTATCCTTTTTCCTGTTAACCAGGTGTCTGGGATGCTCATACAAGTAGTTCTTACTCAGAGCTAAATCTTCATGCAAAAATGTTCATTTTAGCCAGAATTTAGGTACTGCATCTTAAGTTCATAGGAGGTTACTAGGCTAATGACCTTAGGACCTTTACAAATCTAATTCAAAAATGAAACCAGCAGACACCATAGTCATATCTGGAATCCAGTGATCTATTCTTCAATATTCATCCTGCTCATCATAGGATAGAAAATAATCCAGACCGGTTTTGGCAAAAACTGCATTCATCAGTGTATTTAATCTATATAGACAAAAAACAAACTTATATACCCTACAGTCATGTAAACCCAGTTCCCATTGGTTAATTACAAATACTTATTCAGTCCAAGTGAAAACAATCCACCCAGTCTAAGAATTTTCTTTTCTATTTAGAATATTGTGCCATCCTAACTTATTGACTCTATTGTGTGAAATTCTATCTATTATAACAAAAGTGAATTTTGCAGTTGAATGTTTCTTGGTATGTTTAAATAATGCATTAGACATACTTTTGTTCTTAATGTCACTTGTGTTCAGAAATTAGAATTCTGAAAGGATGAGATGTTTGTCCAATATAAAATGCAGAACATGTACATGTGGCAAAATAAACTACCCAGTCAAAAGTACAATTTCCAAACACAGTTTTTGAAAATGTTTGGCATGTTTTTAGTTGTGAATTCTTGGCTCTTTACTATGACGATTGGGGAGAGATGGGCGAAGGCTGCCAGCCTAGTCAAATAGAATTTGATATATAATTCTGGCATTTGTTAATAAATGTAAAATACAGACATGTTTATTCAGTGTAAAGAATACTATGAAATGTGGAACTGCAAAATATGTGACAACATTGTACTCTACTGGCTCAGTGAAGCATGTTGTACCTTTTCATGTTAGAATTCGGCTCCAGGGCAGCTGGATGAAGATTTCATGCCCATTGTTTTAAGGCTAAAGTTTATGACTAGAATTTAGATGTGGAAGGTGCCTTATTGCTCTGGTTTCTGTTAGCATATACATGTGAAATGCCTTGTATTGTAAGTTTCTGGGGAGGTGTTAGATTGCTAAATAATGTAGTTTGTGGCCTGAGAACTCAAACCAGGTGTTAAGATGATGCAATATGAATACTGGGAAAACCTAAGTGTCAAAAATGATGTAATTTTGGGAGGGCCTTAGAGGCATGTTTGTTAGTAATGTTTAAATACTACTTCTCACAAGAGACCTGGAAGCATTTTGATTTTGGATATCCAACTTACCAGCACTCTGCTTGCGCTCACATTTAAGTTTTAGCACTGTGATTTCTTGTAGGAATATTTAAAGCTAGTAAAGATTAATTAGGTATTTTCCTTTGAAATCAGACCTGCCCTGCTGTATTATTTTAAGTTTCTGTGTGATCTCTGAACTCTTAGATATTTCTGTGGTGTAGTAGTTTTGTCTTGTGTTTTAATTATTTATTATTAAATATTTTAAAACCTTCTACCTGTGGCTGCTTTGTGTAGAGATAAGCTCTAGAGTACATTGCATATTTATAAAGGTTATTGTATTAGGACACTCTAAAGTAAGCCTTGCTTGTTAGTCATACTGCCATTGGATATTAATATTGCACAGTAATAACTGGACACCCTTTTAAGGGCCTTTTGGTAGCGGATATTATTAACTGGGGGGTGGCAGTAATTACTAATGTATAGTCTGGGTAAAGGTGCACAGTTGGAGAATCTGTGTCAGCCTTTCCCAGGAGTGTCTGTGAAGTTGTATAAATACTTATCTCAAAGTGTGTGTGTGTTGTGTCAGCTACTTGGCAGGGACACAAAGCACTGGTTGGACAGAGAGAGTATTGGAGGTTTTAGCTTGCTCATTTAGGCTGAGACCTTGACCCTGTTGTTGTGCCAGTGGGGAGTCTTACTGGGGACCTGGTGACAAGGGAGCAACCAGCCCCAGACTGACTTTGATCTCTGTGTGCACTTAAGGGAAATTGTACTTCACGATGTGTATTAGTTATCCTTTTCTCTTCTAGGAGACAACCTCCCTGGTATTAGTGGTGAGGATTGAGGCTCCTTGATTTGCTGGGCCAGGGAACGGTCATCACAAATGGTGGCAGTGGTGGGATCAACTTCACATACTAATTGGCTTGTAGTGGTGTGGGTAGAGCGAATTCCTGTAGCTTATGTACAGTGATCTCTAAAAGTGTTTTGTACTCTAAAACAGCCACTAAGTGTATACTCAGAGTTCAGATCACAATTGTTTTATTTCTTTTGTTAGCTTAGTATTAGTCAGGGTGAGCAGGCAGCATGTCAGCAGAAGAGTATGGAAAACTGACAAAGAGCCAGCTGGTGTTGATATGCCAGGCTAGGGGCTGGTGCATGGAAACCTGACAACAGCAGACCTGATTGCAGCCTTAGTTACAGCTGCATCAGAAAACAGCAGCCTAGAGGATAATCAGACTGACAGAGGAGATACAATATCCTCAGAGAATGGACAGCTCAACCTTTCTGCAGTGGACTTAAAAATTCAGCTGGAGCTAAAGAGACTTGAGTTGGAGGCCAGGCATATGAAACTGGAAGCAGCTGAGAAAATGAGGAGCCTAGAAGCTGAAGAACAGGAATGGCAGAGAAAGCATGAGAGGGAAATGCTGACTCTTTGCCAGAGTCATGGAGGTAATGGGGAAAGGAGTAACCAGACCCCAGAAGCACAAAATGTCAGTAAATTTCTTCCACAGTTTAAAGAGGGGGATAATATTGATAGCTTCAGTCATATGTTTGAGTGGGTATGTAAACAGTATGAAGTTGACCAGGGGCTCTGGGTATGGTTCCTGACCCCCTTACTCCATGGTAAAGCTGTAACTTATTTAGCAAAAATGCATGACACTGACTGTTTTGATTATACTGCTGTAAAATACATTTATTAGAATATTTTAAACTAACACCTGAAATGTATAGGAAAAAGTTTCATGAGCATAGATGCAAGGCAGATGAAAATGTATGTGAATATGTTGCTGAACTGAGCACTTGTTTTCATAGCTGGGTGAGTGGATGTCAGGTCACCACTTTTGAAAGGCTGGCAGGCCTTTTGGTAAGGGAACAAGCACTTAGCACTTTGCCTGAGGACATGAGGATCTGGTTAGCTGATAGACAGTGTGCTACTTCAGAGGAGTTGGGGAAGAAGGGAGACCTATACCTAGCAAGCAGGGCAACCCTGCACAGGAAAGGGACCTCCAGTACTGCTCATGAGTCTAAAGGAACCCATGGTGGTCAGTACAGACTGCCCCAACAGAATCCGCCAGTAGCAGGGGAAGCCACTAGTCCAGGTACATGTCCAGGAGCTAGGGTTAAATGTTTTGAATGCAACCAGTGGGGTCATGTGGCATACAGGTGTCCATGGAGGCAAGGCAGGGAACCAAATGTGAGGGAGCCAGTAAGTGGGAACTTACCAGCACTTTGCTTGTGCTCACATGTAAGTTTTAGCACTGTGATTTCTTGTAGGAATAGTTAAAGCTAGTAAAGATTAATTAGGTATTTTCCTTTGAAATCAGACCTATCCTACTTATTGTATTATTTTAAGTTTCTGTGTGATCTCCGAACTCTGGATATCTCTGTGGTGTAGTAGTTTTGTCTTGTGTTTTAATTATTTATTATTACATTTTTTAAAACCTTCTACCTGTGGCTGCTTTGTGTAGAGATAAGCTCTAGAGTACATTGCATATTTATAGAGGTTATTGTAATAGGCCACTCACAGAAACGGATAACTGGTGCCAGAGCCATGGCCTGAAGATAAATGCCAAAAAATGCATAGTCATACCCTTTGGGAAAAACAAGGTTACCCCTAGCTACCATATAGGTGGCAATCCACTGAGCACAGAAAAAGTCATCAGGGATCTGGGGACCCAAGTTGACAGTAGCCTTTCGTTTGACACTCATGTTGCTAAAGTAGTTAGGAAAACCTTCTATATCGCCCACCTGATCATGAAGGGATTCACATCTAGATCAAGGGAGGTCATCGTCCCCCTGTACTCATCACTCATTAGACCTATGATTGAGTACAATGCCCGCTCGAATGTATCTGACCAGACACCTGCTGCAGCTTGAAAGGCCCCAAAAGTTCCTCACCAAAAGGATAAAGGGTCTCAAAAATATGTCTTATGCTGCCCGACTGAAAGAACTCCAGCTCTATTCAGTCTCATACCGCTTGCTCAGAGGTGACCTGTGCCTGACATATAAGGCCATGTCAAACCCAGATTTGATGAATATGCTTCACCTCAAAAATCTAGATCCCTCAGAACCACAAGGGCGGGAGACTTAAACCTTGACACGGTTATAAATAGAACGTGCTGGAGGGACAGATTCATCACCCAGAGACTCCCTATGCTGTGGAACAAAATCCCGGTACATGTGAGGCAGAGCACCTCGCTGGCCTTGTTCAAGAGGAATCTTGACCAATGGATGGGAGATCGCAGATATACCCCAGGGATTACTTCAGTGTCACTGCTTGACAGAGGCACAGAAAAATGATAGGCATAGTTTTTATTCAACTAAAGGGGTGGCGAAAGCCACATAACTATGGGCTAGGCTTATAAATGCCCTTGGGCAGATAGCCTAGTATGAACCTATGAACCTATAAAGTAAGCCTTGACTGTTAGTCATACTACCATTGGATATTAATATTGCACAGTAATAATTGGACACCCTTTTAAGGGCCTTTTAGTAGCTGATATTATTAACTGGGTGGTGGCAGTAATTATTACTGTATAGTCTGGGTAAAGGGGCACAGCTGGAGAATCTGTCAGCCTTTCCCAGGAGTGTCTGTGAAGTTGTATAAATACTTATCTCAAAGTGTGTGTGTGTTGTGTCAGCTACTTGGCAGGGACACGAAGCACTGGTTGGACAGAGAGGGTACTGGAGGTTTCAGCTTGCCCAGTTAGGCTGAGACCTGGACCCTATAGCTGTGCCAGTGGGAGGTCTTATTGGGGACCTGGTGAGCAAGGGAGCAACCAGCCCCAGACTGACTTTGATCTCTGTGTGCACTTAAGGGAAATTGTACTTTACTGTGTGTATTAGTTATCCTTTTTCCCTTCTAGATGATGACCTGCCTGGTGTTAGTGGTGAGGATTGAGGCTCCTTGATTACTGGGCCAGGGCATGGTCATCACATTTACTACACATTTGCACAGAGAACAATGTCCACATGGTTGACATCGTATGAAAATGTCACCACCAATAGTTGTTTGTTGTTCAGATGTCTGATTAGGTTTCCTCTTATAATAATTAAATATATTTCCCAAAGATTTCCCTTTAAGACAGGACAATGAACATTTAGATGGTATTATCTCACTTAGTGTATTGTCTGAGAAAAGTGTGTCCCAATGTTTCTGTTCTAGGTTCCTAAAAAATAAAAAACTAAGTGTTTTGTCTAAAACTGGTAATCAACCTTAAATATTGTTTTGAGCTGTGTCACATTGATAATGTAATAATGATGATCTATCTAAATCTTTAACTGAATCACAAACCTTCAAGATGTCATTCCTTGTATATCCCCAATCACAGAATCTTTTAGACAAATCTGACTGTTGTCAAACAAATTCTTCATCTGAACAAATCCTACGAATCCCTAAAAATTCAGATTTTGGTATGTTACATATGATATGTTGATGATGACAACTGGTGGCATGTAACAGAGTATTAAACTCTCCTTTTTAGGAACCTGACACAGATACATTGGGACATATGTTTTTCAGAAACCACACTAAATGAGATAATACCATCTAAAATGTTCATTTTCCTACTGTACAGGGACATCTTTGGGAAATATATTTAATTATTATAACAGGAAGTCTAATTCAGACATCTGAACAACAAACCACTATTGGTAGTTGTGAAAAAACTGAAAACATTGTATTCTGTGTTAACATGTCTGGCAGGAGATTTGTGCATATCCTCATATTAACCTGTATTTTATGCTAGCATGCCTAATTGTGAAAATGTAAATAAGTTTTAAAATGTTGAGTATCTCCATGTTTTAAACAGAATGTTTAAATAACCTGTTATTGCTTTGATACATTTCTAACTGTGCATGTTTGAGAGGGAAATTCTAAAGTACATACTGTGGAGAATCAGCTGAACAGTGAGTGATGTCAATAGAATGTTCTTGGTTGCTAAGAGATTGTATAAACAGCTGATTGGCAGAAAAATAATTTTTTAAACAGTTGATTGTTATGTGAGACTGAAGTTTGTAAAGTACTGGGCAGTCAGTGGACACCAAGAAAACATAACTCACCAAAAAACTGTAAGCTTGCCTTGGCCTTGCTATTATATCTTAGGGTAAAACAAGGACAGTATTCTTTAGTTAGATCAGGAAAGCTTGGTTATTAAGATTGAGTTTTTCTAGAAAGATCGATTCCTATCCTGAAGTTTGATTATACATTTCTGGTGATTGAATTCTGGTGTTTGAGAGTTATTGATGTACAATCTTGTAATCATTTTACTTATTATTACATTTTTTTCATTACTTTACATTGTGGCTGGAAACCAGTGTTTTCTTTATTGATTAGAGAGTGCTTCTACCTGTTTGATACTCCCCAGGTCTCCTTGAAGGCCTGGCTGTTCTGTACATAGCTATAGTTTATTTTGAAAATTAATTTTCATAACTGGGCACCCATTTAGAAGGGTATGAAGACCATCTGATAAAAGCAGCATTACTGTATTATTTTGGGAAAGAGAAATAGCTGGAAATCTGTGTCAGGCTTTCCTAGAAGTGTTTGCATGTGTGAGATTTAAATTTACTTTGAGTGCGAGTGTATCAGAGGTCTTAAACTGGGACACTTTGCTCTGAAGTGTGTACTAAGAAAATACATTTGGGCGGACAGAGGTATACAGGCCAGTATCAGGAAAATAGAACATGTTCCTGTTGTGCTCTTAGGAGAAAATTGTGCAATATTACTTCTGTTTAAGTAACCGTCTCATATTGGAGTCAGTAGTGAGGACTGAAGCTCCTTAGTTACTGACCCAGGATAGTAAAGAACATCATTTAATTGTGGGCAGTCCGGTGAGGTTTTGGCCAGACATCACAGTGGTGACATTCTGAGAGGATGTCAACTATACAGACATTGTTCTCTGTGCAAATATATAGTAAAGACCAAAGAATTCACAACTAAAAACTCCTCAAATATTTTTAAAGGTTTTCTTTAAAGATGACAAGTACATGTTTGATGGAAACAGGAATGTCAAACCACAGTTGGTCGATTCCCGTTTCGCCAACCTGCACTATTGTGAGTGTGCAGTTTAGCGAATTCCACTGTGCATTTGAACATGTGATTGCAGTTATAACTACAGGTCGCAGTACAGTGGGGATTGGGTAATTACCCTTTTCCCCACTGTAGTGGGATCTCTGAGTTGAAATATATTATTTGCAGGAGGTGTGGGGGAGTGTAGCCCCCCTGCAAAAACAGGCATTTCTGTGTTGTGCAGTATGGATGTACTGCTGAGAAGTTCAATATCCGTTGGTGTTCTGAAAGGTGCAGGGGAAAGCATATGTCGAATAATGCCAATTCTTCGAATTCAGCATTATATTTGGCATAGTAACTGTGTTCTTCTTCCGATTTTCAGAGTTGTGATTCATGCAAATGACCGGATTTTGTTCTGGCTTTCTTGATTTTGATAATAAACAATTTTTAAAATTTCAAAGAAAACTGCAGACTTGTCTCACACTTTGTGTAACTTTGGTAAAATAAAAAGAAAACCACAAGTGATAATGGAGCACTGTATCACACTAAATAAAAATAAACAAAGAAGCAAGAGAAAATGTTATAATATGACAGTACAGCAGCAAATTATTTTCAACTCCATTAAGGATGATATTTCCATCAGGGTCATGCATGCAGAAAAAGGGGGTTCAATGGTCATACAAATTCTGATGATTATGCGAAGGGAATGCAATTATTAGTAGCAGATGAAATTGCATATAAAAAGGTTTGCAAAGGTGTTGTCCTAAAAGCGTATAAAAGAATAGACTCTTGGCTTTTTGAAGCCTTATCAGAAGGTTTGATTTCTAGGAACATGTATGAGTTTTTTGTAGTAGACAAACCCAGGACAGGGCACCTCTTTGGTATTCCAAAGATACATAAGGATGGGTACTGTCCCCCTTATAGGCCTATAGTTTCTTCACCAGCATCGAAGTTAGAGCCATGTTCCAAGTTTATAGATAGAACTTTGCTTGAGATAGTGCAGAAGACAGACTCCTTTATTACGGATTCTTTTGATTTTTTTTAAGTAAAATCAATAAAATTAAGGTTGAAGTTGGTGATTTGCTGGTGACAGTTGATGCGGCATCTTTATACACCTGCATTCCTCATGACGTGGGGTTAAAGTGGGTTGGGAATTTGTTAATCAACAGTGGAGAATATGAATTAAAAGAGTGCAGGTTCATGTTGGAATGTATGGATAATGTTCTTTCATACAATTACTTCATGTTTGACAACGAACATTTCTTACAAATGAAGGGGGTGGCGATGGGTGCCAGGATGGCTCCCAATTATGCCAACTTAGTTCTGGCTTACTGGGAAAAGAACATTATGTCCAAGTTTACCAACAGACAGAAAATTGTGAGTTATTATCATTTTATTGACAATTTGTTTTTTATTTGGAGAGGCACACAAACTGAGCTCTTACAGTTCATTGTAGATATGAACAATAGCACCTATTTTTTACATTTTACTGGTAGCTGGGATAATTGTAAGATATGTCTCTTAGATTTAGAAGTTATTAAAGAGGAAGGTAAAGATTTTTTGGGGTCCTGCATCAGCTAGTATGCATCCTACTTATGTGAAATATAACATTATAAAGGGGCAGTTAGTAAGGCTTAAGAGACTTACAAGCGATGAAGCACAGTTAGATTTGTTAGTGCAGGAATTGCATTCTAGATTTAAAAACAGAGGGTACCCTTCTAAAATAGTCCAAGGCATTATTAGTACATGTGAAAGGGAGGGGCTTAGTGGACACAGACGAAACAAGAAGGATTGGGTAACGTCCATGTTGTTAACCTTCACCTTAGACAGTAAAGAAATTAAAAACATGGTGTCCAACAACTGGAGAATATCGGATTCCAAGATGGTGGTCGGCTAGTTGGCACCCTATTCACGAGCTCCTACTGTAAATTTTTACTTTTAATAGCCTTAAGTGCTTTTAAACAGAAACTACTATTATCCTCTGATATAAGAAACCATTATAACGTATTTGAAAATAAGTTGGAAGTTTTTTTCTGGTAAAGACTGAAAATTTTGCACTTTATTCATTTTCTGGGATAAGGGATACGAGCATTCAGGAGGCCTGTGTGACAAGTTTGTGCCTGACAGGATTCGCGCTTCTATCAGTTGGCGCTCCTCACATTCTATATTTTTCACCAGGTTTCAGTTATGACAGATAACGCGGATGTCATGGATGCCCAAGGTACCAAGGCAAAAATCTCCTCAATACTTTCCCCAGAGAAAGATAATACATGTAAAAGCATGAGAACCTTGAAAACACCTTCGGACAATAGTTCTACAAGTAATAAAGCAAGCGCTAAAGCTAAAACTGAACCTAACCTTCATATCGACGATCTCAAAGCAGCGCTTCAACCAATTCAGGATGCTATTCAGGGTCTATCTGATCAGATGTCTGGATTTACTAAATCCATCAATCATTTAGTACAAAGAGTTGACACTCTTGAGCAAAAAACACAAAAAAATGACTTTCAAATAAACCAGGTATCTGATGTCACAATGAATAACTCTGCGCTTATTGTGGAACTACCAACTAAATTAACAGATCTTGAAGCTAGAAGCCGGCGCAATAACATTATTGTCAGAGGTTTACCTGAAACCTATGATAACCAAAACCTTAGTTTAATTTGTGGTCAGATTTTCAGTGCACTTTTGGGTCCGAATAATTCACCTGATAAATTAATAATTGAGAGGGCGCATAGAGCCTCTAGACGCCGGCAAGATTCACAAATCCCTCGCATCATCTATACAAAATTACTGAACTTTCAAGATGTTCAAAACATTCTAAATGCAGCAAAAAAGCAAAAAATACTGTTATGGAACAGTCATAGAATATCTTTCAACCAAGACTTGCCACACCAAATAAAATTAAATAGACAGAAGCTGGCTCCCTTCTGTGCTGAGTTAATTAAAAGAAATGTGAGATTTCAAATGAGGTACCCAAATGTCCTTTTATTTACATACAAAGAAGTTAAATATTCAGTAAGTACTCTATCCAAAGCTAAAGATGCCTTTACAAAGGCCTTTAATTCCTATCCGGTTATATAGAGAGGTATTCTTATACAGTTGTGTTGTCAGTTCTCCCGTCAGTGGAGCAGAAGTAATGTTGAGTATTACAGGCTCAGGTATATGCAAGCACTTTTTCGTTTGTTTTTTTTTTTTTCTGCAGTATATATGGATGTTCAATGACTGTATCCAGGGATTGTTGAGACTCTTCATTGTCAAGTATGATAAACAGTAAGTAAGCTTTGCTGCTGGGTTTTTTTACTTGTTCTGACATGGCTCGATTTCATTGATATGTGCTTCGATTGAACCATGGAGCTAGATAGAGACTCAGGTACCTTGCGGTTGACTGTGTTGTTTTTCCGGTGACAATGGTCAGCGTGCTGATCTGAAGTTTGCTGCTGCAAATGGAGCCACATTTATTGCTGGGCATTTTACTTCTGATACCTTCTCTTGTGGTGGCCTTGCTGGAGATTGCTGGTTCTGGTTATAAATGAGAGAGGCGGAACTTTTGTTCATGGTGTAGTCGCTGAATAGATGTCCTGTTTCATTTCCTGGGGATTTCTGCAGCGACAATTAACTGTATCTCTTTCATTTTTTTTTTTTTTTTTTTTTTGCAGAACTGTTTAGGTTTCTTGGGTATCCGTTAGAATATAAAAAGTGTGTGGTTTAATTTTATCTACCTTAACGGATGATGAGATTGGTTGATCTCTACGATTCATTTATGATGCAGGTGGCTGTTCTCATCATCATTGTGGAGGTTTCGCAATTATAGTTCAGTATGTGCGTTTATTACGTACATCAGTTTTTTACCTGTTGTTTTTTGTTTTGGAGTTTTCTATTGTTTCCTAAAAGTGTGTTAAAATGTAAATCTTTCATGTATTGTTAATTATATTATATATATATCATATAAATGTTCATTTAGGTTCTTTGTACTTTCTGACATGTTATTTTAACATTATAATATAACATAATTTTATTCTAGTGTGGGTAATTTCTTATCTTAACCCAAGAGTCAAGTATCTTATGTTTTATTTTATGCTTATATTATGATCATAACCTCTTGGGGTTCAAATTTAAAATATATACAAATAGATTTTATCTAGTTAGTTCTATTTCCCTTTTTATATGGCTAATATCAATGGTATTTGATATGAGCTCGTGGGTGTGTTCGTCGTGGGTTCTAACATGACCTGGTTTTGGAAACAGTGTATGTTGTATATATGTATATATTGTTGTAGAATTAGTTTTTTTTAATTTTTATTTCCTTTTTAATTGTTATAACAAGAATTATTATGCTAACCCAACAAAAAGATTTCAGTTGAACTGTATATTATTTCCTTCCATTAGTATGGTGGGGTGGGTAGGCACCGGGGATTTATGGAAGGAATTTTTTTGCTGTCTTAAATCTTTTCCTTTTTTGCCTCTTTCCTTTTTCTATTATTGTCATTTTACAACTATGGTAAAGAGGCAGATTGGAAACTACAGGAACAGACTAAAAATAAAATCTTGGGTTGTTTTACAAATAAAATAAGCGCTTTTTGCTTTTACAATTACACCTCTCTTCTTTAAGTTTGCTATCTTTTATTATACCGTCTGTGACATCATTTTTTCTTTTTATAACAATTATAAGCTAGTTCTATATACACTTACTTTATTATGACTTTATATGTAGATTCATGGAACGTTAGAGGTATACAAAACAAGTCTAAAAGAGCGCTTCTCTTTCACCTGATTTTTAAATCACATGCTAATTTATGCTTCCTTCAAGAAACGTACATTCAGGATAGGGATTGGGACAGAGAAAGAGAAAAGAAATGGGTGAAATTCATTATCTCTTCAGGTAATAGTTCTAATGCTAGAGGAGTAGCGATAATTATCAAAAAATCCTTCCAAGGTACCATATTTAATGTAAGATCTGATGTAAATGGCAGATGGTTATTGTTTTTCTTCTCAATTTCCCAATATTAACAAACCTATCCTATTTTTTAATTTATATGGCCCGTGCTCCCAACAATATATTTTTATTACAGAAATTCACAATATTTTAGCAACTTTTAAAGATCATTATATTATAGCTGGAGGAGATTGGAATGCTGTTATTGATCCTATTACAGATCGTTCTAGTAAATCTCCTTATTATTATTATAGTATCCAATCCTCCTCTGCTTTGGAAGATTTAATGTATGATCTTAGTCTTACTGACCCCGTATCCTTGAAAGACCAAATAACTAAAGATGAGTTATATACTTACTACTCAAAGTGTTTTAAATCTTGGTCGAGACTGGACTTCTTTCTAATCTCTGATTCTCTCACACACTTTGATATTGATCTTTCATGGGAACCGAGATCCGTATTGGATCATTCCAAGATTTCCATAAATATTAACCCTAATCAGAGAAGAACTTTCCCATCTACTCATAATAATTGGACACTTAATAATAACTTACTTCGTAATAAAGATATAACTCAAGAAATCACTGAGATATTATCTAATTTTACACTTAATCTTGAACTTTTTGATATACCTTTAGATATACAATGGGCAGCTTGTAAAGCTTACATTAGAGGTATTTTGATTAATAAAGCCTCTTTTCTTAAAAAAAAGTATAAAAGCAAAGAAACTGAACTTACAAATAAACTTCTTGAATTAGAAAAACAACAAAAAATTAGAGTAGACCCTAATAGAGACAATTTAATAAATGAATTACAAACCCAATTACTTCAATTGCATAAACAGAATTTAACCATTTTTGAACAAAGAATGATTGCGATCTACTCTGAATGGGCACAAACCCCATCTAAATTCCTAGCAAAATTAATTTGAAACACCCAAGAACCCCCTAAAATATCTCGTTTACACTTTAATAATAAGATTTATAACTCCGATCAGGAAGTTATACAACTCTTTTCTAACCTTTTCTCTGACATTTATTCAGATAAACTTCCAGAAATCTCACATCTTTCCTATTAATCTTCAGGGTTACAATTCAAATTATTTTCCTGCGTCCCCTTTTAA
The DNA here is from genome assembly GCF_019279795.1 of Protopterus annectens. Taxonomy (NCBI): domain Eukaryota; kingdom Metazoa; phylum Chordata; order Ceratodontiformes; family Protopteridae; genus Protopterus; species Protopterus annectens. The sequence goes on along the minus strand of NC_056741.1, from coordinate 911,172,767 downwards.
AACTACTTTAGATATCAAGTATTTATGGATTTTTTTTATCATAATCATTCATCTACATTTCAAAATAATCTTCTCAGATCTTGGTCCAAAATATCTCTTGATATTCTTAGGTGGGAGAAGCTGGGTTTATCTCTCTTATCCAAAGCAGCTATAATTAAAATGAATATTCTTCCTAGAATCCTTTTTCAGTTTAATTCTGTGGATCAGATAGTACCAAAGTCCTTTTTGACCAAGGTAAATAGAGATCTAGCTAAATTCATCTGGTATCCCAAATCAGTGAGAATTGCATATAATAAATTAACTATTCCCAGATCTGGAGGGGGGTTGGGCCTTCCAAATTTTAATTTATACTACTTAATAATATCGGCAAGTAGATTATTATATATTTCCAAACTTAAACTAGCAGAATATAACTCTTATCCCACCTGGTCTAAAACATGGTTTCAACAAATTCTGAGTCTGAACTTGAATCCAGCTGCCCTCCCCTTTCTTTTGCAGGACTCTTTAAAAAGTCTCAAATTCTTAAATAATTTAAAACATAAGGTTATTATTTTTCAAAATTTATTAGAACTCATCAACCTTGATAAAACCTTTCCCTTACTTCAACCCCTACACCTAAATCCAAATATTAGAATTGATAATCTTCCTATTAATCTTTCTAATTTCCCATTAATTAAACATTTAGTGGTTTGGGATATACTCAAACACAATAATGAATCATTATCTAACTTGTGCAAAATATTGAAAACCAATAAAAAATACTTATCGATAATTAGGCAATTACGGGATATTATTACTTATAAATTCATACACCTTTTAGATAATGGACAAAATATTTCCTTATTAGAATCTGCGTTACACAATCTTATTCTGCCCAGGAAAATGCTTTCTAACTCATATAAACTCATATCATCTATGATTAATAGTAGCTCATGTCTTTTTTCAAATTATTGGGATAAATATTACCCTCTTCTCTCACATAATCAAAAACTCTTGTCAATAAAGAATACTATTAATTATTCCCCCTTTAAGAATCTTTTTTATACACAGTTAATGATTAATAATAATACTTACTTTACTCCGGCTAAATTAGCGAAAATTGACTCCAATAAATCTCCTTCTTGTCCCTGTTGCTCAGCGCCCTATGCTGATTTATTTCATATTTTTTGGTCGTGCTATCACACTCATAAACTTTGGACATCTTTAAAGGTCCGTCTCCAAAAAATGGGGTATCACAAATCTACCCTTTGTTGGGAGCTGGCCATTCTTTACATACCTTTGTGTACTCTATCTAAACTTGACACACATGTTTTGGTTTTTTTATGTTCCCTTATGAAATTATACATTTCAAAAAATTGGATGGACAGTACTAAGCTTAGTTGGAACAAATTTAAATCAATGGTACTTACTTACATGGCTGCACAGAAATTCATTAGTAAGAGTTCAAAGAAGAATGCCCTTTATTTAAAAATTTGCTTCAAGGTTAATACCCTCCTCCTTATCTCTATTTGAGTTAACCCAGTGTTTTGTAATTTCTATGTAATATTTAGTACTATTTATTTATTGTTATATTTCCTTTTCTTTCTTGGACAGTTTGTTGGGTTAGTGGTTAAAAATTTTGTGAAATATATATGTATACTGTGTATTTTGTTTACCTTGTTATAACCTGTTTTTTTTTTTGTTTGTTTGTTTGTTCTCTTTGTTGTATTAAAAGAAAATTTCAATAAAAATTTTTTTTTGAAAAAAAACAACTGGAGAATATTAGTTTCAAATAGTGATCTTCAGATGGTAGTAGGAGAAGCCCCCATGTTTGTTAACACAAGAGGAAGGAACTTCAAAGTGGACAAAGAAAAAAGCCTCAAGGTAACATAAGTACTTTTAAATGTAAAAGTTGCAATTTTTGTAAATACATTTCAGAGGGAGCAGATTTTAATGTTGCAACTCAGAGCAAGATGTGGCACGTTCCAGGCATTTTTAATTGTAAATCTACATTTGTGGTATACATGGCAAAGTGCTCCACCTGTTCTTCATTCTATATTGGGAAAACCAATAGGCAACTTAAAAACAGAATGTATGAACACTATTATGCCATCAAAAAGAAAAATTTAGATAATGCTCTTTACAAGCACACTTTAAACTGTGTGAGTAGCAATAACAGTGTTAAGTTTCCTTTTACAGTTATAGATCATGTTCCATTGGGCTTTAATGGAGACAGAGATGGGGAACTAGATTTTAGAGAGTTTAAATGGCAGGTTTTATTAGATGCATGCAGGGCACCAGGGCTTAACAATGGTGTCAACTATAAAGCTGTGTTGAAAAGAAAAGCTTATTACAACAAATGTAAATAGTTTATATGTTTGTTAGAAATGTATGCTTTATTTAAAATGCATTTTTATTGAAACACATTTTAAACCATTTTTACATTAAGTTTAAGTAAAATGAGATTTAATTGGTGTGATGTGTATTGATGATGGTATAAAAATGAGACAGTTTTTTAACACTGTGTTCTGATGGAGGCCTAATTCTTGGGATGCAAGCACTAAACCAGTGGATTAAAGTTTATTTTGTGTGATCTAGTGCTCCATTATCGCTTGTGGTTTTCTTTTATTTTAATTTTTTAAATTTATGTGCTCGGAAATTGTAGCTCTGACTAGGTAGTTTATCTTCCTACATGTTCATGTTCTGCATTTTGTATTGGACAAACAACTCGTTCTTTCAGAACTCGCATTTCTGAACACGAGTGATATCAAGAATAAATGTAGGTCTAATGCATTATTTAAACATGCCAAGAAACATTCAACTACAAAAATTCACTTTTGTTATAATAGATAAAATTTCACACAATAGTCAATAAGGTAGGATGGCACAATATTCTAAATAAAAAAGAAAATTCTTGGATTATTATACTAGGTGGATTATTTTCACCTGGACTGAATAAGTATTTGTAATTAACCAATGGAAACTGAGTTTACATGACTGTAGAGTATATAAGTTTGTTTTTTGTTTATATAGATTAGATACACTGATGAAGGCAGTTTTTGCCCAAACCGGTCTGGATTATTTTTTATCTTATGATGAGTAGGATGAATATTGAACAATAAATCATTGGATTCCAACTATGCCTATGGTGTGTGCTGGCTCCATTTTTTTGAATTTGTTAATGCTTTTTGACCATTGCACCTTGCCATATGTGCGGAGTTTAGTTTAGGATCCTTTATAAACCTAGCCATGTTATGCCAGTGTTCCCTGATTGACCTTGGTTAGATGATCATTATTCACAGAGCAAGTCTATGATCAGTATAGATTGCCCCTGTCCAGGAGGGACACAGGTGCCATGCCCATGGTGAATTTATGGGCTCCCATCCAGTTATCTGGGTTGCTCTTGAATAGGGTCATTGAGGAGCTCTGCTTCACGTGAATTGAAAGCTTATTCCAGAGGAGCGTCAATCTCTGGGAGATGCATCTGTCCCTCCAGCATGTTCTTTTAATGTCACAGGCTAGGTCAAGATCCCTGGAGTGAATGACTCTTGTCCCATTTGATTTGGGGACATGCAGCAATCCCATTAGGGAAGGATCAGAGACTGCTCTGTAAGTCAAGCACAAGTCACATCTCAGCAGCCTGTAGGATACAGAGTACAGAGGCAGGGCTTTCATTCTTTCCATGTAGGTCATGTTTTGGAGGCCTTGAATTTTCTTGGTGAAAAACCTCTGTGGTCACTCCAGCTGCTGCATGTGTCTTGTCAGGTATATGCAAAAAGGAGCATTGTACTCTGTTAATGGTCTGATGAGGGTTGAGTACAGAGGAGTTATAACATCCTTAGTCTTGAATGTGATGCCCTTAGTTATGAGATGCGTAGTGTAGAAGGCTTTCTTTACCACTGTAGGCACATGATGATCATAGTTTAGATTGCTATCAACCTGTGTTCCCAAATCTCACACCACTGGGTTTGAGCTTAGGGGGTGCTGCTAATATTGTAATTTGTAGGGACTTCCTTTTTGCCAAAGGGATAAAAATGCACTTTTTTGCATTTAGTTTTAGCCCTTGGCTTTGGCACCAATCATGTGTATTAGCCCCTTTTGTAATGCATTAATATCATTTGGGGACTCAGTGATTTAGCCCAGTTTGCAATCATCAGCAAACTTGGTAAGCCACAGGCCATCTACCTTTGCCTGGCCTTCTGAGAAATATAGATTCCAAACAGTAGAGGACCCAACACAGATGCTTGTGGTACACCACGAGTAACTGGTATACTGGTAGAGGTAGAATCCCCAACTTTAATAATATGCATTCTGTTGGTGAGCCAGCTGGCTACCCATCTAATGATGTATAGCTTGACCCCCAGCTGGGAGAGCTTTGCAATGATACCCGAGTGGGGGATTTTGTCAAAAGTCTTGGCTAAGTCAGGATAGGTGGTATATACTGTTTTGCCTTCATCCAGGGCTTTGGTAACATTCTCAAAGAAGTCCACCAGGTTCAATAAGCATGATCTACCCTTAAAACCAAAATAGGTTGGGTCAAGTGTTTGAGAGTCACCTATGCCCTTGTTGATAAGGTCCATGATGATTCTTTTCATGGCCTTGCAGATAAGGCTGGTTAGGCTTATGGGTTTATAGTTCCCAGAGTCTGTTGATGGACTACCTTTATGCAAGGGATTGTTGTTCTCCACTCTGCTGGAACAAAGCCAGTGCTCAGGCTGAGGTTAAAGAGTGCACCAAGTGGTTCCATTAGGTCTTTGTTTTGGATTGTTTAGTAAGCAGCCTGGGATGTTATCTGGTCCCATTGAGCCCATGTTTTGGGCACTGGAGAGTGCAAATATGACCTCTTTGGAGATACTAGATAGAGGGCTGGTGTCAGGTATGCTTCAAGGTATGGCTTATGGGGACAGGGAGCTGGAGTTTGCACCAAATCTGTCGGCTAGTAGGTCATTAGTTTCTTTATGCTCAGTATGGGAGGTACCATCTACTATAAGTTTGGCACAAAACTGGGTGTTCCCTTTTAGATTTTGGATGTAGCTAAATAATGCCTTATGATTATCCTTAGCTAGAGATGCTAATTTAGCTTTGTAACTAGCCTTAGAGGACTTTACAAGATATCTGATTTGCTTTCAGGCTGTGGATGGTATTCTTCTTCTGTTGAGTAAGTTTCTTCTTGTTCTTAGGCATCAGTTTCTTCTTTTTGTTATACAACTTATTTATACCAGAGGTCGACCAAGGTGGCCTGATTTTTTAGGGATCCTGGTTTTGATCCAGTCAGGTACAGCTGAGTCTATACAGTTGTTTAGGTGGTTATATAGTGCATTTGTGTACTCCTCTGCATAGGAGTCATTGTTGACTGTGTTAGTAGGGGGTCTGAAATTTTTTATATGATCACCTAGTATGCTGTAGATTTCTTTGGAGAAATTGTTCAGTTTGTTTGCTCCTGTGGGGGTGCCAGGTCTGAATATTACTTTGAATGAGACAGATTTATGGTCTGACCTTACCTGGGAGGGCAATGCACAGGGGGTAGTGCAGTGACGCCCATGTTGGTGAGTACTAAGTCTAGGACATTTGAGCCCCTTGTGGGGGTGCAGACAAGTTGTTCCAGGGCACTTATATTGACAAAGTCCACAAACCTCAGGGCAAGCATGTTTGTGCTCATGTATGTCATCCAATCAATGGAAATATAGTTGAAATCTCCCATGACCAAAGTGCTTTGCTGTATAGTGAGTGACTCTAGTAAGTCCAGATGGGTGGTGTGCTTCTCTTGTTTCATGGAAGGGGACCTGTAGCTAGCAATGATGTGGTAGGGTCTAAACCTATAGTTAGTTGGACCGGGAGTAGCTCAAGAGAGTCATACTGTTTTACCACTCTCAAGGTCTATTTGGCTTTAATGAAGCTGGATATACCTCCGCCTTCTTTCTTTCATGCTCGTATTGGGGTCTGAACATGCAGAAGGCATTGTAGCCTTGCATGGCTGGGGTGCTCTCTGCAGCCTAGAACCATGTCTCAATGACTGCACAGACATCAGCATCTTCCAAAGTGAGGAATGCTTCCAGGGAGTGCAATTTCCTGTTTAGACTTCTAGCATTAAGAGCAGAACCTTGAGGTCATCTCGAGTGGAATTTTTACGTCTGAAATTTTATTTAGACATTGCCTAAAAAAGGCACTATGGGGGAGGCAAGTGCCTTTGCCAATATCTGAAAGTCTAGAGGAGACAGGTGAAGACCATCTCTGGCAAAACAGCTTGTTCTGTCAACCATGTCTTCCCAGGCTGACAGATACCGGATCCCCCTGAATTAACACCAGAAGCTAAGCCAATTGTTGAAATCAATCATTTTTCATCTATATTGTGGCATCATCATGGGTGAAGGTATAATGCTGCTTAGGGCTAGGGATATACCTGTCTGGGACATACAATCTGAGAATTCAGTCCTGTCTCTCTTTATATAGTCCAGAGAGATACATCTCAAGTCATTACCCCATCATGTACTTTGACAGTCATAATGGTAACTGTTGAGTGATGTGTGATTTGACCGATGCTGGCACCTGACTGTGACCTTCTCCTTGTCCAGCCTGGTAAGGGGGCATCTGTGTGTCTCACTATGGAGTCGCCTATGACCAGGACATTTGGTTATGAGGCATTATGCCTTACAGGCTTATTTAGTGAGATACTGGTGTATGTGTGTTATGTGTAGTGGATTCCATTTGCTTTGCAGTGTGTGCAAGTGGTTTGTGTTTGAGACATCTCTGATCTTTTGGTAGACTTCTATTCAGTACCTCCACATATGTGCATATGTGGGCTTATGTGTTCTGACCTTGTTTTCAGTAAGAGTTGATGTGTGTGCTGGCAACATGTTTGATGTCCAGTTTTTTGTTGCATAACAGAATTGATTCCAAATTCATAGTGTAATTACATCTCTTACATATTGTATTTGTTTGTTTTAGGAGTAAGTGGTTGTCACAATGCATGAGACAATTACTACATTGCCTAAGGAAGTTCATGCCAATCAGGCTGGCCAGAGAAATGGTTGGAAACTGACTGTCCATTATGGCAGGTTTTTACTGTAACTACTACTGGGGAGTGGACTAGTTTGACCAGATTTTTGCTCTAGGATTAACAAAGGGGCTTATTCTATTGAAAGCTAGGGGTGAAAATGATGTCAACACTTCTCAGTGCACAAATGAGTTTCCCACAATGCAGCAGGGAAGCTTGGGAGGGTTCACTAACAGATGTCTAGGAGAACATGGTCTTTCAAGGCGTTTGAGTCTATACAGTGCACCGCTGAACTGCATTGCGCAGTGCACCGCTACACACAAACACAAGGCTTAAATACAGGCAAAATCAAACACTTTAAACACTTTTAAGCCAACTACCAATGGGAAAGCATACAATGAGCTTTCCTCCAGCAATTTCTAATTCAGACGAGGATCAGACTACACACTTCTGCCACAAGGGTGCAGGTAGGGCCCTCCTAATGTAAGATGGCTGAAATGGTGCTGAAGTGTAACAATACAGCCTAGATTCAGCAGATCTGAATCTAGTCTATGCTATGTACTAGCTACTTAAAGAAAAATACAGTAAAAATCAGCAAAATGATAAAAAACAGTTAGCAAAGTGCAAAGAAACCTCAAAAAGTACTTTTTTTCCAATTTTAGCAGTGAATGCTTTGAATTTCAGCAGAATCTCTCCAGACCTCTGGCAAAAGTTGCCAAACATTGAGCAGCTCTGGTTATAGGCCCTATAGTGGTACTGCCCTCTGCACAAACTGGCAGCTCTTCGAGTAGCTGTGAACAGTGCGAGACTATGGAGAGTATTTCCTATAGAGGATTTTAAACTGGAGAGGTTTGCTTATATACAAGGCATGGGGAACCACAGTTATGTGAGGCTTTTATACCAGCAGAATGAAAGGCTTCTACAAAGTTAATCCCTCAGGCCAACAAGATTAATACACAATAAACTTTCCACCAACAGTTTCCATCTTGAATGGGTTGAATTCAGCTCTGCTCCCACCAGAGTGCAGCAGAGCCCTCTTAATGTAAAACAAACTGGTTTTGAGCTCAAGTGCAGTAACAAATGCTTTACAACAAAAGTGAGAATTCCTTCAGTATCAGGAATCCTTGAAAATGTTCACTAACCCTGGGAAATGTTCAACAAAATATAAAAAAGTGGCCAGTGTAAGAGAACTACAACACAGGGAAAAAATTTGTAAAACTTAGAAATACTTTGGCAGTCAGGGGCCTGGGGTTTTCCACTTAGGAACTTTTTTAATTTTGTTTATTTCACTGGCTGTTACTTCATCCCATTTCCTGTACATTTGAACTTCTTATTGTTTCTCTTACTACTTCTATCCATTCAGCATTGTTGCTATGTTCCATAGGGTCTCCATAGATATTTCTGCAAAATGTGTCTTTTTTTGGTGGTGTTTCTATTCCTTTTGCTTTGTTTTGCATTTCTCTATAAAAATGTTTTTGCATCATCAATGAATTATTTTGTATTTTTCTTTATATTTATCTGCATATCTTCACAGTTTTCTGCCTTTGTTGATATCTTTAGTTTATTATTTGCAGTTCTATAATATTGATCCTTGTCTGTTCTAATACTCCACATTGCTTTCATCACTTCTAATCATTTTTCTTGATCTTTATCCTTTTCTCTACTTTTCTAACAGTGATACTTCTTAATTGCTTTATAGTCTATTTGATGTTCCCAGGATGGAATTTGATTTCTTCCCTTCCTTTCCCTTATTGATCTGTGTTTTTGTGTAAGACCATTAATTTAGCTGCACAGTAATATATCCTATTTACTTTTATTATATCACATGAATCGTTGATAAAACGAACACAGTAAGCAAGACTATTTTCAGACTTCTAACATTTTGAGTCTTCGTGCCTTTCTATAATTATTTCTTTCATCAGTCGTAATACAACTATTCATGTCTAGTAAATCAATCAAGCAACTCTTCCCTTAGATCATTTTCTTCTAAACTGAGGACACATTCTCCATTTCCTGCGGACATTCTACAAAAAATTCCGGAACATCTTCCTGTAACATATTCTTTTCAGCTGCATCCTATGTCATCCATTGATCTTTCATATGGGAACAAACTGGACATACCACTCCATGAATGACATTGACTGCTTCAGAGTTGTCACTGTTTCCTTCTCCATCCCTCGCTGTGCAATTCCAACTGAACTTTTGTACTGGTTTTCTACTTAAGGTTCTAAAGTATCTTCATGTGGCAAGTGATCAGATACTTCCTGTTACATCCGTTTCTCATTAACTTGGGGACTCATTGTTCCATAATGGTGTGACATTACCAGAGTTGAATTTTCTACACTAAATCCTTTACTTCACATGTAATCCATAACTTTACATTACTAATCTTTGTTTCTACTTTTCCCCCTTTGTTTTCCAATTTTTTGTGTGGTGAAAGTTTCCATAACCAGATATATTTCTCTTCAAATATCTTTGGTGTTGCTTTTTGTATCAGTTACTTTTACTTTCTTTTTATGAATATTGCACCATATTAAATCTATTTTTCTTTCCCATGTCCATAATTCCTCTTCAGATGTACCCTGCTCAATCCAATTCTCCTTAATTTATGGACTCATTCGTTGTTCTATCATGCTGTGATAATAACCAGTGTTAGACTTTCTGCAGTGGTGGTGCTGCGGTAGCATTGTCGCCTCACAGTAAGACGCCGTTCGATTCGATTCTCAGCTAGAGCATCTTCTGCGTGGAGACATGCGTGAATGGGCGTACCTTCGTTGAAGGTTGTGCGTCAGGGCTGGTAACTTGGCACGTAAAAATCAACTACCAATCGTTAGCAGACCGGAGTTCCACTGTGGCGACCCCTAACTGGGAAAAGCCGAAAGACGCAAAAAAAAGACTTTTTACACTAAATCCTTCACTTTGCAGGCATTCCACAACTTCAGCTTCTATTTGCTTAGCTTCTGTTTTACTAATCTTCTGGTCTAAGTTCTCCCTTTGTGATCTTATTATTATTTTTTTGTATTGTGAAAATTTTCTGTATCTGGGTGCCCTTGCATGCATTTCTCTTCAAATATCTTTGGAACTGCTTTTTTTTTGTATTCATTATTTTGGCTTTCTTCTTTGCATAAATATTGCACCACATCAGATCTCTCTTTCCTTCCAATGCCCATATTTCTTTTTATTTTATCTCTCAAAACTCTCTAGGTTTTTTTCTTTATATTTTTGCACTTCCTCTGATGCCTCTTTTTCCAAACAGCCCAAACTTTCTTGGTCTATATAATGTTTTTCGTCTATCTGCCCAACATACTTTTAAAACTCATCACTGTGTCTCACTTAAACAGTTAAACTGGCTGGAACTACCCAGTTTGCTTCTTCTCTCTCAACTTCAGATCATTCATTCTATACTATAGTACAGCAACTTTACTACTGTCCTAAAATGCAATGACACATTCCCTTCTCCTTCCAAATATATTACAACAACTCTGGCCCAAAAAGAAGAAACCACCGACTGTGGCAAAAAAGGGGCCAAATAGTCAAGCAAAACTGTTTATTCTAGCGCCTCGGTGTTTCCACCTGCAAGGAAATCACTTACTACTGTCCTAGCCTATCCACCTTTATATCTCACTACCATCCCAATAGATTACGTCGCAGCACTGACCAAGACTTACTATGTATCTATAAACCTAGGTAGTAACCTATATAGCTATCACCCTACTATTGCATGGAACAAGCTTCCATTTCAAATTAGATTAATAAAACAACCTAAACAATTCAAAGCAGCTGCCAAAGAAAGGTTAAAAACACTTTGGTCTTCCCTCCGTACTCACCCACCATAAACTGTATCTACACATAAACTAACCAGTACCCCAAACTTTACTCTACCTGTTCTGTACTAACATATCTATTCCCCTGACCATGCCTGTCTCTTTCTAACTTACATTATTTATGTCTCAACTTAACCTCTCCCTCCCTATATCCATCCCCTAAATCACCTCTTAAAAGTACCCAATGTCTATATAGTACTAATACTTTAAGACTGTAAGAATATTTCTATTTCATTTTCTCACATAGTCTGCATGACTAATGATAATGTATAAATATTCAAAACTTGCATAATGCTGTAAATATCAGCAAATAAATGTTATTTAATTGTTTTTATTGTATTGTACACTGTTCCTGGAGCTTTTCTCCCAGGCCTCCACTGAAAAAGGGTTATTTTGCAGCTCAGTTGGACTTTTCCCGGTCAACAAATGTTAAATAAATAAATAAAATCTGTTTTATCACTGAACGCAAATTTGCATCTGAAGCTTTTGACACTTATTTTTGTGCACGTATTTTTATTTCTTCTAATTTTTCTCAATCTTTTTGAATATCTTCTATCTGGAAATTCTGGGTTCTTGCACAGTAACAGTATATAATTTATTCCTTATCCTTAATAGTCCACTATCACCTTTATGGCTGTTTTTTTTTTGGCTGTCAGTTTTTGGGGACTACTACTTCTTTCTACAACAGGGGGATCATCCTCCCCAGGGGCCTGGTCTAACCCCATTGTAGGAATGTTTCCATGTCTGAAGGATTCTACACTATTTTTTCCAGTCTTGGCACCAGTGCAGATACCAGGATTAGGCATTTTTTTATCCTGGGGCCTGTACACCCAGCTGTCTTATTTTCTTTAGTTTAATTCTATCCATGATGAATTTTATGTAAAATACCATCTATATATCAGTGTCATCTTGATGAGATTTTGTAAAAACAGGGTCCACCTCATGAAGGTACTCACTAAGACCAGAGGATGAATTCAATTCCAGCAATACTGTTTTCCTTTACTTGCTGATTTTATCATCTCTCCATAATTATTAAAGAAGGGTTTTTATGTTAATGATGGAGATGTGTCGGCTTTTAAAGCAATACATTCAAAAAATATTTTAATTAAACCTCATAATGCAACCTTTGTTTTTTTATCCAAGAGATACTATGAGCTTTATCCTAACATATGCCTACATTTACGGAGCTCTATCCTAACATACTCTTACATTTATGGAGCTCTATCCTAACATAGGCCTACATTTATGGAGCTCTATCCTAACATAGGCCTACATTTACGGAACTCTATCCTAACATACGCCTACATTTACAGAGCTCTATCCTAACATACTCCTACATTTATGGAGCTCTATCCTAGCATAGGCCTACATTTACAGAGCTCTATCCTAACATACTCCTACATTTATGGAGCTCTATCCTAACATAGGCCTACATTTACGGAGCTCTATCCTAACATACGCCTACATTTACGGAGATTATCCAAACATACGCCTACATTTACAGAGCTCTATCCTAACATATGCTTACATTTACGGAGCTCTATCCTAACATACACCTACATTTACAGAGCTCTATTCTAACATACGCCTACATTTACGGAGCTCTATCCTAACATAGGCCTACATTTATGGAGCTCTATCCTAACATATGCCTACATTTACTCATTGTTTTTCCTTTAGGATTTAACTAAAGCTCTCAGATTATCGCTGCTTAAAATAAATCTGTACAAGCAATAAACAGCCACAGACTACTCTGAGTACTTCCATATCCTTGGCAGTCAATGGCTTATTCCAAATTCCATCATGAAAATCTAGGTCACGTTTTCAACCATCTTTTTTTTTTTCTTACTTAAGATTGACCCAACATGGGATAGTCTCACTGTTCACATTTAATAAATCAGGGAAAGTCGGCCTTCCAGTTAAATGACTTTTACACCATTTTTAACATTTACATCAGACATGTATCCAGTTAAAATGGAGACCACATTTTTTTTTTTATAATTGTCAGGTGCTTTAGACTGCAGCCCAAAATTTCTGCTGTAGTGGCAAGAATTCAGCTGAGCTGATGGACAATGGATGTTCTAAAATGTTCCAGAAATACTGTTGTATAAACTGAGCCAGTTTCCTTTCTAAAATAATGCAAAAGTTGTGAAAAGAAAGGACATAACTATAGGCATAATACTTTGCTTTAAATTCAAAATTAATGCCCACTTGCTATTTACTTTCATCAGGACAGACTACAAAAAAAGTTATTCTATTTAAATAGCTTTAATAATTTAGGTACTACTACAACTTTCTGGGCAACATTCTTCTGTTCGTTTGCTACTCTGCAAGCAATGAGTTTGTTACCAACAGCAGCTTGCCTAGAATTAAAGTTCAAATGCTCCACTTCTTAACTGTTTAAAAATGCAAGTTACCAATACAACACACATTTGTAGAATGGCATAAAGTAATATATGTCTCACTCTGTGAAAACATGTAAATAATTTTCCAGCAAGACACCAAAAACCTCAAGCTGTGGACTTTGCTTGACCAGATCTCACAAACTGTGTATTGAAAGAACACATTGGCCCCTTATGTCTTGGTTAAAAGATTTACTATGGTAAGGTCGACGAAGTCCGGAGGCCAAATAGCAACAATGTCAAACCCAACATTGTCAAAGTACAAATCTCACCCCTATCTCGACCCATGTTAAAGCCCATTTCGAGGTCGAAGACGAGTCATATTTTGTCAGAATTCGACATTGTCATTTTCGAGTACTTGGGTCGTCGATCCCATTCGATGGGGTCCAGTTCAACCATGCCATAGTAAACCGGTTAGAAACCCCAAATTTGTAAAGCCAGCTGTTTTAACATTTTTATTGTATAAAAATAAAGAAAAGCCTCAAGAGTGGTATGGGCAACAAGAGAAAAGGGAAGATGCAAGAAGATAACTACTCAACTAGATGATTCTTCTATGGCAGTGTCCCGACAAAATAAGGAATGTAATCCATTCCTGAAGCTTCTAAAGCAAACTGGTATAAGGTTCTCACTGCACTAATCTGCCAATCTATGAGCTTTACATGAGGGAGAAAGAAAGAGAAATATTGAGATTGCCATTGCTCAGGATCTGATGAAACTGTGTTTAGGATTGGGGGCAGAAGTGACGCTCTAGGTATACCTACAACAACCCAAATCACCACACTCTCCACATAAAGACAGGGAGGGACATTGGAAGGAATACTTGTGTTTGCAGAGATGATCAAGTGGAGATGAGAATTTTCTGAGGGATCTAAACAAAGCTGAAGAGGCTCTTAGACAAGTTCTAGACTACTGCATGTCCTCAATAAAAAAAGTACTTGAACTGCTATGATTCATGGAACAATCTGCTATATTGCTCTTATATGTTATATTGACTTAAAAGACTACAGATTATAGCTCTTGCATATGTTTTACTGGGTATAATATTAACTTACAATGGTTTTGCATTTGGTTTCCATTTCTTGACAAGACTGTAAAGGGTTTGAGTTCTAAAAATTAGAAAGACCATTTGTATGTTGTATTACTGTTTGGTGACAAAACTATGTGCTCTTGTTTTTTTATGAGTACGTGATCCATAACTTTTGTACTTTAAATAGTATGCAATATGGGGTGCTAGTCTAGCTGTGATCGAGGGAGGGTAACAAGTTTGTTTTCTTTGTGAAGTTATCAATACAACTACTATGTTTGCACCTGATGATTAAACAGTAATTCACTGATTTTACCGGTTTGTGCTAAAAGATATTCAAGCAAATGTTTTTCCATGTGCTGTTACATTTTGGATCTTTCAGGGGCCAGAAGCAGTCCCAGAGCTTAAAAGTATACATGAGGGCTGAAACTATTTTCCCCTCAAAAAAGCTGACTGCTATTATACTTCTATTTGCTGTTTGATTAAACAAAGATTAGGGCAACTGTACAGGTACTTTGTGAACAAGTGGTCTAGTTGGGTAGAGATGGGGGACAGAGTAGTAGCATAAAACAAAATGCCAGGTCAGCCTGTGAAGGCTTACATAGTCTAAATAGATCAAGCAGTGGCTAGCTAGAGTATTAGACTCCTGAATATCACAGCTTCCTTTATTGTATTGTGATGAAACTGTTGGGGTCTTCTATGCACAAGTGATCCCTCTGACTGTTTTCCACATGTGGGGAAAGCATTTAGTGGTTGAAAAGGAGTTGTATCAGATTATCTTAATAAAAAGGGGATTTTGCTTATAAGAGTAGTGAATTGCATATATTCAAAGGCAAATGACTGGATATGGGAATGGTAGAAGTTTGGCTATAAGAGGACTCATTTCTTGTTTTAGCACAGGATGAATTCACACCCATTTTAGAATATTTGTTGCTTAATTAACATATAATTGAGCTTAAGGTATCTGCTGCATGTAGTTAACTACATGCAAAAATGGAGAACATGTTATGATGCTAATTAGCCCAGGATTGCTCTAGGCTTAGCTGAAGATGCCTCAACTGCCTATATTGCAAACACAACAATATTGTTTTCCATGCAGCTTTATAAATGGGTTGGCCAGAGTCAGCTTGGCATGGCATATACCCTCATCCCCATTTACTTTAGACTTATTTACCCTGCACCTTTTTTGCTAGAGCCATTTAGCAAAAAAAACATATTTGCCAGCCTATGTCACATACAATATCAGGAAATTAACACCAGAAATATGTTAAAAAGCTGTGATACATAAAACATGTTCATGTTTCTAGAATGCATCCATTTTTTTTTGGAAGGAAGGAAATGTAAAGGTCAAGAGGGGTTCCACTACCGTCATATTTTCTCTGCTAAAATATTAACGGTTATGGCAAAAAGACACCTGCTCTACAAGATGGGGAAACACATGATGACAAAGATTCAAGGATATTTCATAACAATGATAAATGGGATATTACCTAGTCGTGAAAAATGCTTGTGTTGTATCCCCCAATATGTGTCATTGGGATTGACATCATGGTTATGGTGTCTTCCTCACAGACACCAGGTACAAGGTTTAATTCTCACCTTTGAGAGAGAAATTGGCAAGGCATAAAATGACCCACAAGGACACCTAGCCTAGTCCTTACCTAGGAACCTATAAAAGGTAAGCTACTTGAAAGGTAAGTTTACACCTTTGCTTGGAGAAGGATGCTCCAATACTGCATGGGCAGAAATGCATCATGAATTACTGGTTCTGGCTGAGGAGCACTTGTGAACACTGTGACCTATTTTGGGATCAAGTGGAGTGTCTCTCATGATCTCCATCATGCATCTTTAAGATCTATTTTTTCGTCTTTTCATGCATATAGTCAAACTGGAAGTTTACTGCTGATAGGAGAAACCATGAAGTCAACCCCGAGGAATAAGCTGAAACAGGACATCCACAAGCAGACTCACAGGAAAGCATGACAGTACAATACACAAGTAATTAAAGGGCTGTGTTGAGGAGGTAGTGTGGACTAACTTTGTTCCCCCTAGCTTCCTCATTTTAGTGGGGAGATTATGTATCTCAGGGATTAACTTTCTAGTAGCCATTTGATACCTGTAAGGGCAGGAGATGGAAACTGGGGAAAAGTCAAAGACTAGATTTATTAAATTATATGACACACTGTAGGTAGACAGGAAAATTAAAAACTCAGTAAAATCATGATGTTAACTTGTTATAAGAAATTTGGATACATTTTCAACACTGTCAGCTACTGCAGATTACCAGAAATATATTCTGCTGCATGATGAATTACAACGGCCTTGAAGCCAGAAGATGTGTTATTACTGAATAACTGTAACATGTTAGACTCAGACTGAGGTATGCCAATGGACAGACAAGAGTAGTAGTTGGGAGCACTCTATTATGCAAGAGAAGCTTGCACTTGACAGAAAATGTTTTTGGAGAACACTTATATGAAACAGAATGCTTGCAGATGGTCTGGAATTGTTGTACCACTTTACTGCAAGGGAAGGACTCCTTTGTTCACCCCATTTCCTGTCTCCAACTATTCAGTGTAAACCAATTTTCCTGTATCTAATGCACCAATGACCTGTTCTTAGTTATCCACCAGGTTAAAGAGACATGATCTGCCTTTAACAAACCCAAGCTTAACTTGTGTCCAAGGACTATAGACTGTCTAGATCCATCTTGCATTCCATAATAATGCAGTCCATTGCTTTACAGGTAAGGCTGCTGATTCTTGTAGGTCTATTGTTCCCAAAGTCAGTTGTAAGTCCCCCCCTGCAGAGTGGGATTAATACTGCAGACCTCCATAGCTCTGGCACAAATCTCATAAAGAAGCAGAGATTAGTATAGGCTTAGTAGCTGGTCTACAAGAGAGTTCTTGGTGCTTTCAAGGAGGCAACCTGGCACACTATCAAGACCCACTTGAGCTAGTATTTTTGGTCTTGAAAAGAGCAGTCAAGACTTGCACAGAAATGATCAAAGGGGGGCAATGTAGGTTGCAAATATGTTGTGATAAACTGAGAGAAAAAGGAGTAAAATTTGAGCTGAATTTGTTGGCTGTGTCCTCAGAGAACAAGTAAGTGCTGTTATGTTTTAGCTACGAGCAATGCTGGATATTAGCACTAATGTTTCTGACACAGCTGAAGAAAGCTTTGTGGTTGCCCTTGGTATGGGTGGAATTTTCAATTCATACTTGGTTTTAGAGAAATGTATCTTGGTTCAGAGTTCTTTATTGATATGTGTGTGCTCTCCTACAGATTATTGGATATTATCTCGTATGGGCTATGAGTTTGTTCCTGTTATTGTACAGTTTGTTTATTTATTAGGGTTCCATCATCGGAGTTCATTCCTGAGCATTGCATTTTATTTGTCTTATGGGGACAAATACCTCAGTTAATGGTTTGAGGTAGGCATAGACATTATCTGCAAATGTGGCAGCATGTATGATGGGGTCACGAAAATGAGGAGGAGCTGAAATTTCATCGAGTCATCAGTTAGCTGCAGTAGGTTTACCTTAGAATAGTCTTTAAAGACAGAAGGGTTGTGTGGTAAAAATCATTTTACCCTTATAATGAAAAATACTGAATGGTGATCAGTTATATGGAAACTGTAGGTGCTGAGCATGGGGTGGGGCTATATTGGTAAGAACCACATCCAATATTTTAGGACCCCTAGTTGGGCTAAGGATCTGTAATTGAAGTCCTGGAATCTTTTGTATACATATCAGTGGTGGTGCAGGTTTCCCAGTTACTGGATGGATAGCTGAGGTTACTCAAGAGAATAGCTACAGGTTCGATATCTAACGGTCAGTTTATTTAGCTATAAATGGTGGACTGCATGCACCATGGAGAGGGTATGATAGTTTGCTATAATGTGTTACAGGGTTTTAGTTACTGCGAGAAAGATGTGGGAAAGTTCAAGGTCATTGTCCTGCCTTAAAAGTCTGAAGGTAAACTGACATTTTAAGAATGCAGACACGATCCCTCCAATAACACCATAATTTTTGACATTAGGCCTGGAAGTGTGGTAGGCACTGAAACCCTGCCTGCACTGTGGGTTGCTATCATTTTTCTGAAACCATGTTTACTGCATACATAACTATGTTTTCATGGGTTGGGAATGCTCATAAGGACTGCAACTTCTTGTTTAGGCTCCTAATGCTGAGCAGTGTTACCTGGTTAAAGGCAAATATCTTTTGATTGCATTGTGGCATATTAACAAAAAAAAAAGAAACCTCTTTATTAAATTATCACTTATGACATAGGCAATAATATAGTTGTATAAATGATAAAACATGTTGACATTTTCAGTTGCAAAACTTATAATCTATCCAGTCATTGTCAGTCAAACATTACAAAGCTCATTCAATTCTTGTATTCTTTTAAACCTCATTCCTCTCTGTTACCATTTTTACTACTTCTAGTATAGCTGGTTTTGACTTTCTTTTCCATGTTGTAGTAATTGCTTTCTTGGCAGCCACCGGAATTAAACTCTGCAGGGACTTACTATGTCTAGACAATTCCAATTTGGTATCACAGCTCAAAACAATAATTTCCTTGGTTACTCCAGTTTCCTCGCCTTGTATTTCTGTTAGAGTAGTCTGCAGGGAATTTTTAAAGTCTGCCAACTCACTACACTCCCAGAAAATATGTTCACAGTTACCTTTTTCTTCCCAATTACACTTCCAAAATTTGTAATCTACCCAAGTTAAAAATTCTTTGGAGTCTGCTTGAGGTATAAATATACCTATGCAAACACTTACAAGCAAAGATGCTAAATCTTCTAGACTTTGTTGCATATTTTGGAGCCATACGTATATCCCACTTTGCTTCTTTGTGAATTGTTTATCCAGTGTCAGTTCTCAATGCTTTCTAATCTCCTCTGATTAATCCCTATAGTTATCATGCAATATGTTATATGCCTTACTAATTTTCCCTTTTTAAACAGCAGCTTCCGTTCTACATTCTACTAAAAACGCTAAGTAAAGGATCATCCTATTTCATTTTTTTTGGCTGTACTGATACCAATCCTTGATATGGAAAGCAATCTCTAGATTGCAGTCCAAATGAATTTTTGGCTTCTTCCCATTCTATTACCTTTCATCTCTCTTTTTATTTGTTCCCAGTACATTGGTTCCTTTGCCAGTTTTCTTCACTAAATTCCAGCCCCCTCTTACCTATTCTCTGTACCCCTAATTGTAGTCATCCCTATTGACAGAATCTCTAGTCTCCATCCCTGTGTTGGCTTAGGTCTTGGAATACTTTCAGCTACTTCATGAATATAATATTCTGTATGGTTACTGTTATTCTCCTTAAGGATCTGCATCCAAAATCTCAGTCTCTCCTTGTTTCTTGAGCTTCCTCCCTGCTTCGTCATCATCACTTTCTACTTCGAGTTATAGATTTCTACTTGTGCTGCATATAGGAGCCTTAACTGTGTAGCTCTGAAATACCTCTTCACATCAAGTAATCCCAAAGCTCCTTATTCTGTTGGAAGGATCACCTTATACCACTTGACTCTCCCAGATAAAATTCTTCAACTTTTTATTAATTGCTATCTACAGCTTTACCTCTAGTTGATAAAAAATATGCCTGACCTGTGTATAAAACTAAAGGGACTAAAAACATTTTAACTCTTGTATTTTGATATCCGTATCCATATAAAAAGCTTCCATTTTCTCAGTTTTTGTATTATCCTTTGTTTAGTCTCTTCCCACATATCCTTAGCTGCCATAACAGAATCATTTTTAACCCATACTCCTAAGTATTTCATTCTATAATGTCCCTATAAATATGGTATTACAGAACCAGTTTGTATGTGGGTAGATAGTTGACAGCTAGTGCCTTTGTTTTGTCTTCATTAATTTTGTATCCCAAAAAGACTTAAAACCAAAAAAGGACATTTCAGTGTTGAACATTCTGAGACACTTTCATCAGGTATAAAATAATATCAACTGCAAATAAAGCTAAGTTTTCTTCACTATCATACCAATTATATCCTTGAATTTCTGTGTCCTTTATTTATTTATGTTTTTTGCCAGTGGTTCTAATGATAACACAAACAACCAAGGGGAAAAGGACACCCTTGCCTGGTTCATCTGCTCAAACAGAACTTATCAGAGAGGAAACCTCCTATTTTAATTTTCACCTCCAACCTTTCATATATCCTCCTAATCAACCTTAGAACTTTATCAGAGAATGTAAATGCTTCCATTGCCATAAATAACATCCCAGCTTACTCCGTCAAATGCTTTCTCTGCATCAAGACCCAGCAACAGTGGTATTTTCTTACATACTGCTTCCCTCTGGATCATCAGTGTTCTGTTAAAGTTGTCAAATGTTTGACTCCCCTCCATAAAACGGCACTGATCCATAGCTATCAATTTTCCCATCACCTTTTGCCTTATTCCATCATTCTTAGAAATGGCAGAATACTTCTCAAGGCTAGTTTTACACTAATTTCTAATGTATATTCTCATCATATCCCTCATCATATGATTCAAAGGAATGTATCTCAAAGTCATTCACTTCCACATGCATAATAACCAGGTCATGTTAGTACTGAAGGTGAAGGGACTTTAACTGCCTCGCTAGTGTCAGCCCCTCATCATCACCCTCTCCTTGCTCTGCCTGGTAAGTGATGCACCTGTGCATGAAAGTATAGAGTCACCCATGACAAGGACATTACCACATGTATTATCTTGGCCTTGCTCTTTTATGGGCTTCTGCTTGCCAGATGAGCAGCCTCTTTTTGTTTTTTTTGAAGCAGTGTGTGTTGCATGCTAGTTTATGATTTCTTGATGAGGAGATATGCAGGAGGCAGGTTTGAGGGCTTTCACTGATGCCTAAACCTAATAGTTCGGTAAGGCTTGGAGGTAGAGATTTTTTTTTACAACAACCAGTATATGACAAGTTTATGTTGACAGCCTAGGGATGTTGCCTAGGTGTAGGTGCGAGTTATGCTCACTGCAGGAAACTAGCTGTGAGTGGGAAGCTTCTAGTTTATTTACATCTCTGACAGATAGTTACTCTTCTGTGCTGAACTGGAGTTGGTTTTCAGTGAACAAGCTTCAAGTTAATTTTCAGTAAGCATGCATAACTTCTTATACTGCCTTAGAAAACAGAATTGGGGTCTGTAATTTTTCTCTCGATGATGACCATCAGTGAAGGGAAATGAAGAGGCACTGTGGGTGCATACAGTGGAAAACGTTTGACTCGTTATGCATTAAATTCAGTTTCACACAAACAGTCAAGGATGTCCAATACTGCAGGCAATGCATCATGAATTACTGGTTCGTGAGGAGCACTTGTGAACACTGCGACCTATTTTGGGATCAAGTGGGTGTCTCATGATCTCTATGTACATCTTTAAGATCTATTTTTCGTCTTTTCATGCATATAGTCAAACTGGAAGTTTACTTTTGATAGGAAACCATAGGGAAGTCAACCAGGAATAAAGCTGAAACCAGGACATCACAAGCGAGCTTCGCAGGAGAAAACGCCTGTGCACAAGTAATTAAGGGCTGTGTGTTGAGGGAGGTAGTGTGGACAACTTTTGTTTCTAGCTTCCTCATTTTAGTGGGAGAATTATGTATCTCAAGGGATTAACTTTCTAGTAGCCATTTGCATTTTGTAAGAGGGCAGGAGATGGGCTTCAGGAAGATAAAGACTAGATTTGATAGATTATATGACACACACACTGTAGGTAGACAGGAAAATTAAAAACTCAGTAAATCATGTTAACTTGTTATAAGAAATTTGGATACATTTTTCTTCACTGTCAGCTACTGCAGTTACCAGAAATATATTCTGCTGCATGATGATGGATACAAATGAAGCAGAAAGTGTTATTACTGTGAATAACGCCTTATAAAACATGTTAGACTCCAGACTGGTGGTATGCCAATGGACGAACCAAGGTGGTAATTTGAACTTTCTATTGTACAGAGAGCTTGCGCACTTGACAGAAAATATTTTTGGAGGGAAACACCCCCGCCGCCGGAAACAGAATCTTTGCAGATAATTTGAATTGTTGTACCACTTTGCAAGGGAAGGACTCGCTGTTCACCCATTTTCCTACTCCAACTATTCAGTGTAAACCAATTTTCACAAATTCTAATGCATCAATGACCTGTTCTTGATTATCTGCCGGGTTAAGAAGACATGATCTGCCTTTAACAAACTAAGCTTAACTTGTGTCAAGGACTATAGACTGTCTAGATCCATCTTGCGTTCCATAACAATGCAGTCCATTTCCTTTACAGATGAGCTGCTGATTCTTGTAGGTCTGTGTTCCCAGTCGTTATAATTTGCAGAGTGGGATGTACCGGGCCTCTAGCTCTGGCACAAATCTCTCATAAAGAAGCAGAGATTAGTATAGGCTTAGCTGGTCTACAAAGAGGTTCTTGGTGCTTTCAGGAGGCAACCTGGCACACTGCCTCAAGACCCTTCAGCTAAATGGCCTGGGCAGGCTGACCTGCAGTAAGTGCTGTTATGTTTTGTCACGAGGCAATGCTGGATATTAGCACTAATGTTTTCCTGACACACAGCTGAAGAAACTTTGTGGTTTGCCCTTTTCCATTATGGGTGGAGATTTTCAATTCATACTTGGTTTTTAAATGTATCTTGGATTTTAATTCTTTATTGATATGTGTGCTCTCCTACAGATTGTTGGATATTCTGCATTATGGGCTATAGGTTTGTTCACCTTGTACAGTTTGTTTATTAGGGTTCCATCATGGGAGTTCATTCCTGAGCATTGCATTTTATTTGTATGGGGACAAATACCTCAGTTAATAGTTTGAGGTAGGCATAGACATTATCTGCAAATGTGGCAGCTTGTATATGATGGGGTCCCAGTGAGGAGGGCTGATTTCAGCCAGTCATCAGTTAGCTGCAGTAGGTTTACCTTAGAATGAACTTTAAGGAACCAAGCGGTAAAATCATTTACCCATATAATAAGCTGAATAGTGATCGTTATATGACTGTGGGTGCTGAGCATGGGGTGGGCTACCTTGGTAGAACCCACATCAGCTGGGACCTAGTTGGGCTAGGATTAATTGATCCTGGAATCTTTTGTATACATATCAGTGGTGGTGCAGGTTTGCCCCAGTTACTGGATGGATAGCTGAGGGCCTCAAGAGAATAGCTACAGGGTTCACGATATCATGGGTCAGTTTATTTAACTATATATTTAATGTTGGACTGCATACTTTTCGCATGGAGAGGTATGATAGTTTATATATTTACAGGGTTTGAATTTACTTTTCTGTGAAGAAAGATGTGCAGGAGGACAGGGGTCATTATACACTGCCTTAAAGTCTGAAGGTAAACTGACATTTTAAAGAATACAGACGATCCTCAATAACACCATAATTTTTGACGTAGGCCTGCAGGAAGTGTGGTGAGCACTGAAACCCTACTGCACTGTGCAGGTTGCTATCATTTCTGGAAACCATATTTACACCACTTCGCACGCCTTTATAACCATGGGTTGGAATATCCACTTGAGACTACAACTTCTTGTTTAGGCTCCTAATGCTGAGCAGTGTTACCTGGTTAAAGGCAAATATCTTTTGTTGCATTGCATGGCATAATAACAAAAAAAGAAACACTACTTTTGTAAATTATCACCCGCATGACATGGGCAATAATACTCGATTTGAAATACGATAAAACATATGTTGACTGGCTTTTCAGTTGCAAAACTTATGAAATATCCAGTCATTGTGTCAATCCAAACATTACAAAAAGCTGTTTCAATTCTTTTATTCTTCAACCTCATTCACTGTTTACTACACTTCTAACATAGCTGGTTTTGAAACTTTCTTTTTCCATGTGTGTGCTGCCACGAATTGGCTTCTGCAGGAACTTACTATGTCTGACGGTACAATTTGGTATCTGTCAAAACAATAATTTCATGCTTAGTTACTCAGTTTCCTCGCCTTGTATTTCTGTTTAGAGTATTAGTCTGCGAAATTTTTAAAGTCTGTAACTCTACCTTGAAAATATGTTCATGATTACCTTTTTCTTCCCAATTACACTCAAAATTTGTAAAAAAAAAAAAAAAAAAAAAAAAAAAAAAAAAAAAAAGAAAAAAAAAAAAATAAAAAAAAAAAAAAAAAAAAAAAAAAAAAAAAAAAAAAAAAAAAATGGGAAAAAAAAAAAAAAAAAAAAAAAAAAAAAAAAAAAAAAAAAAAAAAAAAAAAAAAAAAAAAAAAAAAAAAAAAAAAAAAAAAAAAAAAAAAAAAAAAAAAAAAAAAAAAAAAAAAAAAAAAAAAAAAAAAAAAAAAAAAAAAAAAAAAAAAAAAAAAAAAAAAAAAAAAAAAATTTTTTTTTTTTTTTTTTTTTTTTTTTTTTTTTTTTTTTTTTTTTTTTTTTTTTTTTTTTTTTTTTTTTTTTTTTTTTTTTTTTTTTTTTTTTTTTTTTTTTTTTTTTTTTTTTTTTTTTTTTTTTTTTTTTTTTTTTTTTTTTTTTTTTTTTTTTTTTTTTTTTTTTTTTTTTTTTTTTTTTTTTTTTTTTTTTTTTTTTTTTTTTTTTTTTTTTTTTTTTTTTTTTTTTTTTTTTTTTTTTTTTTTTTTTTTTTTTTTTTTTTTTTTTTTTTTTTTTTTTTTTTTTTTTTTTTTTTTTTTTTTTTTTTTTTTTTTTTTTTTTTTTTTTTTTTTTTTTTTTTTTTTTTTTTTTTTTTTTTTTTTTTTTTTTTTTTTTTTTTTTTTTTTTTTTTTTTAGACACTTTCATCAGGTATAAAATAATATCAACTGCAAATAAAGCTAAGTTTTCTTCACTATCATACCAATTATATCCTTGAATTTCTGTGTCCTTTATTTATTTATGTTTTTTGCCAGTGGTTCTAATGATAACACAAACAACCAAGGGGAAAAGGACACCCTTGCCTGGTTCATCTGCTCAAACAGAACTTATCAGAGAGGAAACCTCCTATTTTAATTTTCACCTCCAACCTTTCATATATCCTCCTAATCAACCTTAGAACTTTATCAGAGAATGTAAATGCTTCCATTGCCATAAATAACATCCCAGCTTACTCCGTCAAATGCTTTCTCTGCATCAAGACCCAGCAACAGTGGTATTTTCTTACATACTGCTTCCCTCTGGATCATCAGTGTTCTGTTAAAGTTGTCAAATGTTTGACTCCCCTCCATAAAACGGCACTGATCCATAGCTATCAATTTTCCCATCACCTTTTGCCTTATTCCATCATTCTTAGAAATGGCAGAATACTTCTCAAGGCTAGTTTTACACTAATTTCTAATGTATATTCTCATCATATCCCTCATCATATGATTCAAAGGAATGTATCTCAAAGTCATTCACTTCCACATGCATAATAACCAGGTCATGTTAGTACTGAAGGTGAAGGGACTTTAACTGCCTCGCTAGTGTCAGCCCCTCATCATCACCCTCTCCTTGCTCTGCCTGGTAAGTGATGCACCTGTGCATGAAAGTATAGAGTCACCCATGACAAGGACATTACCACATGTATTATCTTGGCCTTGCTCTTTATGGGCTTCTGCTTGCCAGATGAGCAGCCTCTTTTGTTTTTTGAAGCAGTGTGTGTTGCATGCTAGTTTATGATTTCTTGATGAGGAGATATGCAGGAGGCAGGTTTGAGGGCTTTCACTGATGCCTAAACCTAATAGTTCGGTAAGGCTTGGAGGTAGAGATTTTTTACAACAACCAGTATATGACAAGTTTATGTTGACAGCCTAGGGATGTTGCCTAGGTGTAGGTGCGAGTTATGCTCACTGCAGGAAACTAGCTGTGAGTGGGAAGCTTCTAGTTTATTTACATCTCTGACAGATAGTTACTCTTCTGTGCTGAACTGGAGTTGGTTTTCAGTGAACAAGCTTCAAGTTAATTTTCAGTAAGCATGCATAACTTCTTATACTGCCTTAGAAAACAGAATTGGGGTCTGTAATTTTTCTCTCGATGATGACCATCAGTGAAGGGAAATGAAGAGGCACTGTGGGTGCATACAGTGGAAAACGTTTGACTCGTTATGCATTAAATTCAGTTTCACACAAACAGTGCGGTAGTACCCAGACTATGCAACCATGTGCTGATAAGAGAAAGAGCATGCAAGTAAGCACAAGTTTTTTACACAGAGCCAAAGCTGTTGTCTAGGTTACAGGAGTCAGAGTAGGACACTTTTCACTAATAGTAAGAGAAGGAAATTACCCACTATGGCACTACCACTGCTGCAGCTTTATACTCAATGTAGTTCCATGCAGTAAATGGTAAACAAGAAAACAAAAGAACCAATGGAAAACAAGTGAAACCTGAAGCCAAAGTGCTCACATCTACTTAGGATTTTCAGCAATTAGGCAAACCTTCACTTAGATTAAGCAGTATTCTATCCAAGATGGCTCCTATCCCAGCCAAACAAATTAACTGACTAAATGTAGACAGTAGTAGAACAATACAGAAAAGCAGTTTAAAATGATACAAATGATTACGTGCCATTTTGGAAAATGTACTTTTCTGAGTTTTTATCAATAAAAAAAGCAACTCCAGAGGTACCTATCCAATCTTAGAGTGAGTGCATGGAATGGTTTTGTGGTAAATTCAATTTTATCTTTACAGTGAATGTTATTGAATGATAGTCAGATTTGACTAGTAATAAGGTAACTGAAAGTGCTGAACATAGGGTCCTAACTATATTAGTGAGAACCATGTTCAATATTTTACAATCGCTACTTGGTGTTTATATTTTTACATGGGCTTTGCCACACTAATCCCAAAACACCCCTGCAAATAATCCATATACATGTACATACATAGGATCATAGGTAATTACTTCGCTAATGACCCCAGGGGTCCTTTTTAAGGCTAGCCATGTTTTCCAATGTGAGAATAAACCCTGTACCATGTGTCTATGTGAGGTAAACACAGATATGCTATAAGATAAATTCTCTGGGGCACTGCAACCATAGATTCAGCATATACTGAGATGCATTCACACTTGCATTTCTGCTATTCTGAGGATCATAACATTCCTCAGAATTTCAAAAGGCACCCCTTTACATATGGACTGAAATATCAATGTCACAGTATATGTAGTCTTGTAAACAGTGCTGGAGTCTTCAGCAATTGAATATTAGGCCCTGACACTAAGCTACCATGACACTTCTCAAACCACAGATGAACATGAGAAACATACTAGGTCAGGTTATTTTTTTTTTGGGTGGGGGTAGTGCTAATCATGTGTGCTGGGAGTAGAAACAAAAGATGGCAATTCTGGGACTGATGAAGCCAGTGGATGGGGTTATGGCTACTGAAGAGTCCTTACTGAATGTGAATTTGAGGTTATCAGAATAGAACACTTCGTATACACTATGCAGTCATCACTTGCTATCCATGGTTCCAGTTCCTTGCTGGGAAATTTAGCATAATTTGAGTCAATAATTGACAATATGATGATGGTATTATTTTTTACCCATTTGCTCAAGTCATAATTCCTGTTAAGAGATTGATCAAGCATACCTTTCAAAAGATCAAACTGAATTCAATTACCCCATACAGGTGCTTTGTCTTGTTTTGCTGGAATATGGACTTTTTGATTGATATCCCTCTCTGCTTAGTAGATGTATAATATTATGGTGGCCTTAAGGGCACAGCCTTTCTTTCACTTTTACACAGGTCTCAAGTTTCCCAGATAACTTGAAAGACTAGGAGACATTTTAGGGGAGCACATAGATTTGGACAGACTGGTACACACAGTGTGGGAGGCTTTACAAGTTTCCTTATGTGGCATTAGGTGTGTGTAGACTAGGGTCATTCATAATAAATAGAACACATACACAAGGCCACTGTTGAGTTATTAGCCCAAATACCCCTGTTCAAAAAGAGCGGGGCATAGTGTCTGAATGCTGAGTAAATTAAGGCATGAATAATGAGGGTATGATCTAACCATTCGGAGGTCTATATTCAGAGTGAGCACAGAAAATAAACGTGCCACATAACTTGACAGGTCCTGTAGCTTTCTTATTAACATTCAAAGATATAGACCCCCCTATCTTCTATACCCTTTTAATAATAATATATATGATTTATATCAGTAAGTCACACTGACATGCATTGACCACATCTTACAACAGAACATAAACCATCAACTTAACAAGCACACAAACACATTGATTCAGAGTAAATAGCAGTTGCCTCAATGTCTCTGTAGGATGGCATTAAGCCCTCAATTGGAAAGCTATGCCCCCAAACTCTAACTCAGATAAAATAACAGTAGGGGAAAGAGTAAATCCATTCACCCATTGTCTATCATTCTCAGATACCTTCAAAATAAAAAGCACACATCTAATTAAACTTACACACACTTACATTTGAACAAGTATTACAAATAAAGAAAAATTAGCATTTAAAGGTTCATAGGTACTTACTAGGCTATTGATCTGTGAGGATCTTAAGAAACCTAGCTTTACATTCCCATTTCTTTAGCCCTTCTATTTTTTGTATTAGCCCCAGAAGGTTGGGACATTTATTTCCCCTATCCATGAGGGACATGGGTACTAAACCAGGGGTGAATTTACAATTTCCTATCCAGTCACCCACATTACCTTTGGATAGAGTAAGACAAGTCCTTTGAATGATATGAAGTGAAAGAGAGTCCCACAGAAGCAGTAATCCATGTGATTCCTACCTATCCTTCCAGCATGTCCTATTAAAGTTACAAAAGAGACAGAGATTCTTCAAGCAAGTGATCGCATTACTGTTGGACTTACAAATGTGTAAATGATGTGGCAGGACGGGTTCAGATGAGCCTCTGTATGCAAGGCAGACGTTAACTCTTAGTAGCCTGTATGATACTGAGAAGAAGGACAAGGCTTTGAGGCAGTCATCACAGTTTTTATGATTTAAGCCCCCTGATTTTTTTTTTAAGTGAAAAGCATTGTGGTCATTTCAGCAGTGACAAGTGCTTAAGAAGGCACATATCGAAAGGGACATTTAATGACTGGCCAAGTGAGAGCACATTACAATGGAACTATTACATTCCTGAGCTTGGGTGTCTTATCTTTAGATAAAAGGTATAAAAGGTGGGCGATGAAAGAAGACTTCCTTACAATAGTGGAAACATGGTGATCAAAGGACAGCTCTTTCTCAACATAGGTTTTCAGATCCCTGACTACATAACAAATTTTTGGGATGGGGGGTGTTGTCAATGTAATAGTTGCAAGGAAGGTCATGCTTGCTGAATGATACCTTTACATGTTTCTTGCCATTAGTTCATGGTCTTGTCTTGATACCAGCCATTTGTTGGGAAAGGCCATCTTTAAGAATTTTGGTGCCCACTGTGGAATTTATGATGGCACCAAGTTTGCCTTTAACATTTGCTTTGAGCTCTGAAAAGTAAAAGAATTCCATTCCAGCACTCTAGCCTTCGTTTGGATCACTGAAAAAGAAACATTTTCACATTTTTTATATTACAATATAAAATTTCCAATATGATTGCCATCACTGAAAATCTACAGTTCCATGTGTGTAACAAAATATCCCTCTCGCAGTATAACCAACCACATTATTGAAAATAATTTTGAATAGTAGGAGGCAAAGCACATGCCCCTGAAGAATCCAACAGCATATTGGTTGATTATATTGTCCCAAACAGACTGGGTCCTACTTTATAAACCTGAATAGTGGATGGTTTCGCTAGCTACATTTTTAGCATTTAAAGATGGAGGGGACATTTATCATAAATGATAACCTCGGATAAATCCAAATGTATTGACAGACAGTTTTTCTGTGCTCTGCATATATACACAAGTATTCAGAGATCAGCAACAAAGCTATAGCTGGCCCAAACCCATGCAAGTTGGACAGGTGTTGTTTTCCTCAAGATGATGGAGCAATTATTCATGCATATACTTCTGCAAAAGACTTAAGAGTGGACAGATTGAAGTGATGGGAAAATAGCTACCTATAACATTTACAAAATCTCAGGGAGAAGGATGGCCTTTTTCCATACAACAGGGACAGCTACCCGGCAGTGTGAACCCTTGGCTCTAAATGACTGTCACTGTTAAAGTGACACCCCGGCCCCATGTGTAAAAATGGGGAAAAGGGGGTTGTGGGTGGGTGGATGGATAAGTTATTGCATTAGTAACCAATTTCAAGAAAATAGATGCAGTAGGCTCAGACTTTATCTGTTTTACAAATCTTTTCATAGCAGATGTAGACACTGGCTTGAATTTAAAGCATCAGCTATATCCTAAAGAGTTAGTTGTAATCAACATAATTTGAAAGGGTAAGTTGACCTTTTAAATGTTTTTGGACCAAACTCAAAGGTTTTACTTGTTAGATATAGGATAGGGCTTGGCTGTTGACATTACCAAGGTTAAGCAAGAAACAGATTCCTAGTCAAAAATGTTATTATTTGCATTAGCCTTCTGGTCTCTGTATGAAAGTATGCCCTTTTGTTAGATATAACCTGTATAGATTTTTTGTACAATAAATTTCTAGAGATAAGCCTTCTTTGATATGCGTGTCTGGGTTTCTGAAATAATCCTTAAATTCTAGTTGACATTCTATACCAATGCTGTGGTCTCATACTGTTTAAGATGGTTATGGAAGTAGAACTGAAGCAATCTGTGACTGCATCTGGGTCTAAGAGCCAAAGAGATGCCAAACTGAACTTTCCTAGCACAGTGTCCAAACATGATGGATTAAATGCCTAACATTCCCAGAATCTGAACAATTATGTGCTTTTTTCTAAACTTTGCTCCTACTCAGACAGGACAAGGGAGACGGTTATCAAATGTGTCAGCCATTGTATTTCTACATTATTACCAGAAACAGATATTAAAATCCAATCAGGAATACTCCTTTGTAACAAACTTTCAGTTCTAGTTTTTTTTCAGATTAGGTACACATATCGGAACAGGTATCAGGGTGGATGCTAGTGCCTATCATATGCTAATTTCTAGTCATCTTTGACAAAACCCAAACTGACCAGTTCACCACTTCAGAGTGTCATCAATAGTTTGCATGACTAAATTATGTAGAACAGACAGACTCAAATAAAATAACTAAAGAGCATCACTGTTCTAACTAAAAGAGCACTTGTCATGTCAACATACAGACTGGCCGTCAATGCTGTAGAAATCAAAAGGTAATTTCATTATGGCAGAGTACAGCCACACCCCTCATTTCTTTTGTGAATGTGGCCTAGGCAATATTTCTACACTTGCCAACTGACTAGCTTTATATAATCAGTGTCAGCCTTGCAGTTTGTTGATGATACTGCACATTATCACACATCATTACAATGAGATGATATCTGCATATTTGGGAGAGTTAGGGCAGTACTTTTTGGAGGGGTGAAGAGTTGCCTTCAGGTAATCACATAGTTGGAGAAGTTGACTGGGAGTCTGTTCCCAAGTTAAATGCAGACGTACACGATGAGCATTGTTAAATAGCATTTGTACACAGTGAAACTTATACAACTGTTTTTTTTTCCAACATATTGTCAGATAAAGGTAGTGTAGAGGGGGTGTGGCCAAGATGGCTAACTGAGAGCAGTATCTGTTGAAAGCTCTGTGACTGAATACATTTCCTGTCAGAGAAAAGTTAACAAAAGCCAACAAAAAATTAAAATTTGAAGATTTGAAGATACCTGATAGCTAATTGTATTCAGTAGTAGAGAAAACATGTATAGCTTCAAGTTCTTCAAAAGCAATAGTTTTTCTGTCAGAATTTCAAGTGTTTGGTTAAGAGAGAAGAGGCTTCAACATGAGTCACTCAAGAGATGGTACTCAGGATTCTTGTGTTAAAAAAGGCAGTCAGTCAATATTATGTAGTATACAGAATATATTATTCAAAATAGACAAGCTGGATACAAAACTAGAATGTTTCAAAGAAGAGACCAGAAAAAGGATTTAACATTCTGTCGCTATTATGAAACAAGGGGTACAAATCAGCAGTATGGAAGAGACTTTGAACAATCATGAAACCAGAATAACTCGAGGTGAGTCTCAGACTGAATTTCTTTTGAAACAAAACAGCTGGCTCATAGAAAAACTCAATGATTTAGAAAACAGACTGAGATGAAATAACATTAGAATTTATTGTATACCTAAAAAGTATGAGGGAGACAATATAATAAACTTCTTAACTACCCAGCTACATTAATCTACCTGAAGCTTTATCTTCTGGAATTGAAAGACCACATAGATCCCTGAGAGCATCTTCTAAGAAATAAAAATCACCATCATGCTCAGTTATAGTTAAATTCATGCCTAGCTTAGAAAAAGATCAATTATTAAAAGCAACATGGTCCAGCATACCCAACCTGGTCCTGAACTCATAACCTCTAGTTTAAAAAAATTGACATATCTTAACTGCTTCCTTACAGAACCGCAGTAATAGATTCAGTATGGAATCTCGAAATACTGAAATGTCGAATTTCAGTATCTCGAGACCGAAGTATAGAATCTGCAGATGCGCAAAACTGCAGAATATCGAACCCGGAAATGTTGAAGCATTAGGTAAGTGTGTGGGGGGGGGGTTAAGGATTTTCGGAAGGGTTTCTGTGTTTGTGAGTATGTAGGGGCGTGTTAGGTGTGGGTTAGGGTACATAGGTGAAAGTGTGTGTGTGTCAGTGTTGAGAGTGGTGGTGTTTGTATCTGTGTGATGTGTGTTTGTGCGAGGGGGTTGTGGAATGTATGTTGGTGGGTTTTGTGTATGTTACTGTTTAGTACGACCTCAGAGTTAGAATATATAAGTGGGGGGGGCACAGTGTATGGGTGCTTGCCCCCCTGCTTATAGTAAGTGTGTGTGTATGTGTGTGTGTGTGTGTGTCTGTGTGTGTGTGTGTGTGTGTGTGTGTGTGTGTGTGTGTGTGTGTGTGTTGTTGTGGGGAGGTATGTGCAGTTGTGTTTGTGTGTGTGCTTTAACATTCGCAGTTTTAGGTTTCATGGTTGTGGTTTTAGGTTATGTGGTGTTTCGGCTTTATAGTCTCTAATTACTGAATTTCAATATTTCAGTATTTCGAGATAATAAAGTGAATCCATTCCAAATGGCACAAAGCTGCCTCATCATTTGTCATGTGGTAAAATGTATCCACACTGCCCTTATTTTTTGACTTATTAAACTTGTATTTTGACATTTTAACAAATTTTGCTACATCTGAAATAAGTAACTTTTCCAGGATTAGGCACGCAGACTAGACCATCATCATGTGCAGATACCTCCACTTATGTATTCTTGGTCTAGTATGTGCAGGAAATCATAATTCATTTACTCTTTGTTGAGTAGATTAGTCCCCCTTGGCCAGTGCTCTCTTTGGAGGGGAGACCCTTGGTGGTTTTCATGCTGACCAGGGGAAATTTGGCCAAGGTACCAGGGAACGTACTCTACTCAAGTGTCACAGGGTTTTTACATTAACCTGAGCTACCACCAACTCAGGCATTAACTTCATTAATGCAGGTTTGCAAAATAAATGCACAAAATCCATTCAACATCATAAAGCATTACAAAAAATACTGCCTACTTGTTATAGGTAAAGAAGATAGTATGGCATACTCCAATTATAAGAAAGAAAGTAAAGGAATGTATATTCTAATTAAGACAACGTCTTGCTTATATACCTTACTGTGTGCACACGTACATGTGTATGAATTTTATAGAAGCATTTGGTATTTGTGACTTCACAGACCATTGAAATCAGTGTGGGAGCAATGCTCACACCAGAGTGTAGGGGCAGAGCAACCCCCACCCCCCCATAAAGCATATGTAACTGTACTTGGCATGTATTGCAAGTAGTTTCTATGCAGTGATCGCACATTTGTTTTGTTACTGACTGATGACTGCTACTGTTGTGTGTGTAACTGCAGCAGTTGTGTATGTTGCTGCACAGACTTAGCAATGCTGAAGTCATGTTTGTGTGCCTATACAGTTAAGGGAGTGTTGGAATTTATTGGAGTGGGTGCAGAGTGATTTGAAGCATTGCTTTTATTAAGTGAGATTTTTTGTTTTATGCTGGCAGTGTATTTTATATAAATAAGCACAAGGGTAAATAGGTCACACAGAAACCATTTCATAAAAGCTACAACAAAAACATTCAATGTAGAGTTTTCACTGTGTGATACATTAAACCTGTAGTGGAGGGCCTTGAGATATATACTAATGACATCTTAATGACATACAGTGTTTCAGCTACATAGCAGGAGGTTTATGGTATTACACAGTGAAAACTCTAGTTTGGTTGGATTTTTCTTATAATTTTTACTGAATTGTCTATCTGACCTTTATAACCTTTGGTTTGGATGTCAGCTAGGATATTTTGCAGGTACCTTAATTTTTATGAGCATCAATTGGGTTTAAAGCTGCATTTTTCTAAAGTATAGCCAAACATCATTTATGCTGTGCTGATGAGGTCACTAGGAAGGCCAAAACATGCATGCCTACAGCTAGTGGGGTTTGGCTTTATTGCCCTAAATTTACCCATAAAGACTTAAAACCAAAATGTTATGGGCATTCAAAACCATGTAGCTGAAAACACTATGCCCTTAGGGTCCATTTGCATATATCGCATGGGCCTCCTTTACAGGGGGTTTAAGGTATTACACAGTAAAAGCTCTAGTTTGGCTGGGTTTTCTTGCAGTTTTTTATTGAATGGTTTGTCAGTGTGATCTTTCTATCCTTTAGTTTAGTTGATTCCTCGCTCTCTCTCTCTCTCTCTCTATATATATATATATATATATATATATATATATATATATATTACACATATATACCCACACATACATTTTATGTACATTTTATGGACCTTCTTTGTGCAGGAGAATAACTGTAGCCATTTTCCAATCCTTGGACACAAAACCTGACTGAAGACTCCAGCTGGCAAGTGATTCAAGTGGACCAGAGATGTCATGTTTCATGCTATTTATTAAACATCCCAGGATGTTATCAGGGTTCATAAATGCAGTGTTTTTGGCCTTGGAAAGTGCTCTGATGGCCTGTTCCCTATTAATGATTGGGGGGATTATGGTATTCAGTCATCTCAGCTGTAATTATGGCTGTTTATGTCTCATTTTATCTGATCAGAATGAAAGGGAGAGAGAGTAACAAATGTAACCAGTGGGCAAAGAGGAAAAACAGATGTATGACTGTAACTTTTCAACTGTGAGAACATCTTCCAGAAGAACAGCAAGACAACAACCATTTGAACTGTAACTGTAAGGGTTAAGAATGCTTTTTCAGCGACTACAAAGTAAATATTTTGGGTTAATGACTATACATGTTTTCTGTGCTGAAGCTAATGCCAGAAGAAACAAAACAGAAATCTTGACTCAATTGACTAATGTATGCAAACATTAAATATGTACATCAACAATTGAGAAAATATTATGTTACTTTTCTTTGGCACGTATAACAGACAGTAAAATAGTTTAAATTAGGTTAAACATGTGACTTTTTGCTGTCAGACAACTTAAAATATCTTCTTGGGAGATGGTCATGGGTAGTCATGTAACTGTCTCGCCAGCAGGTGGCACTTTGGTATTTTTCTAATTACTGTCTTAGTATTACCTTTGTCATTTTTTTTCCAGATAATTTAACCTACAGCATTATTTTTGTCAGAACCTATATTGAGCTATTTTTTCTATCGTAACTAATTTTTTTAGCTCTGCAGTTTCCAAACCATATTTTGCTTAAATTTTCGGTACAGATCAATTCTGAAGGATGTCATACTTGTGTTCATCCCAAATTAAATGGTTCATTTGCCTCATTTCTGCATGAAATGCTGTCTTATCAACAAATTGAGAACATGACAAACGTCTTTAATAGTTTCCTTCAGCATATGTATCTTAACTTTACCCTTCCTCATAGGATTTTAAATACATAGCCATTTATATTTTGGTGAAAATATCTCAAATTCCAATGTTTGACAGATCTGCATACTTTTTATACCCACTGTATAGCTGTTAGTGCATCTTTTGACTATTTTTTGTACAAAACTTTATAATGTGGCTAGCATTTAGCAGTCATTTTTTTCACAGTCTCACAAATTTACTTAGACTGGACTTAACTTCTTGCAAAATCAGCTTCAAAATGCGGTGTTTTTTTTTTTACATTTCATTCTAATCCTCGTGTGGTAAAACTTTCCTTTTTTCTGAGATGTCCTCACCTGGTTCATTTGTCTGAGCATCCTTTTTTTCAGATTAATTGAGAGTTATCATGGGTTACTGTTGTGCGAATTTTTCATTTCCTTTTGTGTTTCTTCTCTGTTGTAAGGTAGCGTTTCACTTCTTTTCTCACATGCTTCCTTCACTGTGCAGGACAAGATGCTGCCCTATCAGCACAGATATTTCCAGAAACTTGCAGACTTTTGCTGTACAATGAAATTACAAGGACTGTTAATGCCAGTTTGTACAAAAGCAATCTTCTCATGTCAGTAAATCTTTCTTTTAAATTTTGTATGTATTGTATAAGCTAATAAGACAGATACACACTTCATACTCAGAGAATGGCACATTCCTCAGTTGCGATCTGCTCAGATCATAGCCAAAGATTGAAAAAACAATGAAAATGAAATGAATGAATGCCTTCTGCCTTTCATTAAAGTGAAAGACAAATAATTTCAAATGAATGGACCATATATTTAACAAGGGCTATTTATATGTTATCTAGAGCTAGAACTTCCACAGAGAAGCCAAAATTTCTTAAGCACCTGAATGAAATACCAATCCACCCTATCAAAAGATTTATCTGCATCTAAACATGCTATCAGCAAATGATTCATCAGCATTTCAGTTTGAAATATATTACCAAAAGTCCGTCTTCCTCCCTCAAATCCACAATGATCATTACCATCCAGCTGAGGCTCTGACTATTATGGCGAAAGGCTGACAAAGTACAACACTTTATATGATGCTTTAACATGGAAATGTATCTGTATGAACAACGATAAATACTTTCCTTTATCTTGGAGAGAGGTGCTGGGTTATGGTAATACCAAATGAAGGAGTCACTTATTGCCAGTATTTAGAACATTAACAGATTTTGGTTATTAAACCTTCCTTATGAACATTCCAGAACTCAGTAAGCCATCATTAACCAGATTTGTACTTCTGGCTTGTATCGTAAGAACCCCAAGCAATTCTTCCTGTGTAATAGGGATAGTCTAATTTCCTTCACTTTCTAAACCACAGCAACTCTAACCCTTTTTAAAAGTTTGACCGTCTCTCACATTTTTACTGCCACTTTGATTGTGCCCAATATACATGCTCATAATATTGATGAAAGATGTCTAATTGACATTAATAAACCTCTACTATAAAGTAATCCATCATTTTCAGTTCTTCAATAACAAATGTTTGCTGCTTTAATCTTACTGCTAATGTTTTTTGATAAGAGAATTACAGTATATAAATATTCATTGCTTAGTGATTGCCATAAGAACTGACTATTTTGTATTATAACTCCTCTGCCTCCTGTAAGAGACCAATTTAATCTTATCCTTAAATGTCTAGTCCACATCATAAAATTTTTGTATATCTACCAGCTGACCCTTCTTGGGCTGCAACTTTAACTCAAAGCTACATATAACCAGATATTTTTCTTATCTCCCATTAAGGTGAACTGTAAACTGATCCAATTTCATGTCCCGATGCTACTTTCTATTTATTCATTACAACAAATAACAAAGACCTCTTCGTTAAAGAAAAACACATGTAGGGGTTGGGAGGGTGACCTAATGGTTAAGGTGTTTGCCTTATAAACACAAGGTGCAGGGTTTGAGTCGCACAAGGGATAATTGGCTAGGCTTAAAATGGCTTGCAAGGGTAGCTAGCTTAGTACTAATCTATGAACCTATGAACCTACAGAAATGCCAATTTCTCTTGATAAAAAGTAGAATGAATGAACACAAGCAGTACTCCAAGTCTGCATAATCCAATACTACTATTGCCTACAGTATTATCCCCTTTGTATGCTCAGAAATGATACAAGCTTATATATATGGCATCTAGATATATAGATATAATGTTGTTGTTGTGTCTTTCGGCTTTTCCCGGTTAGGGGTCGCCACAGCAGAACTCCGGTCCGCTAATGATTGGCAGTAGATTTTTACGTGCCGAGTTGCCAGCCCTGATGCACAACCTTCAATGAAGGTATGCCCATTCACGCATGTCTCCACACAGAAGACGCTCTAGCTGAGAATCGAACAGGAAAACGTCTTACTGTGAGGCTTCAATGCTACCGCAGCACCACCACCGCAGTACTATATAGATATAATAATTACACTATATAGAATTTGACTTAAAATATGAATCTGAAGACTCATTACTTTAACGTAAGTTCTAAAATAATTCCACACATCTAGTATGCAAACTATGGGACCATGTCTAGACTATAATAACAGGTACTACAGAGGTTAATCCCCCATATATATAGCAATAATGTCCTGAAAAACAGGCCATCTCCTTTATCATTTCTTAAAATTCTAAGTTGGCTAGGGAGACAGGTACACACTACACTATAATAAACATTTCATTTATATACCCCTTGGCCATCATGTAATAACCATAAATATACCATACTGTATCCTCCACTATTAAGAGGTAGTTCTTGTAAATCAACAATGCCGCCTCTCTCTCCTCATCCCAGTAAAATGAAGATACTTCTCCCCAGGACCACTGCATCTGATAAAATCATTCTCCTGACCAAACTGTGTATTTTTAATGCAGCTATCCAAGATCCTAATCAATACTCAAATTGGTTTTACTGTATTAGTAATTTTGCACACAGTCTTGTTCTCCTTGGATAAGACAAGATTTGTGACAAAAAGCCTTTTTAGGCAACACTAAACACAGCCAGCCATGCCATGACCCTACTACATTCTTTGCATTTGGCAACAAACAAGTGACCGGATCATATATACTCCTGAAAAATTCCTCATATCTAGTAGGAGGTGAATTCTTTTTCAAGAATCATGTGCCGTACCACCATGGTTTCCCCTCAAACTTAGCTGTACAAAAAGGCTGCTTAACACAAGTTGGACAGACTCTGAAAATATCATGCTATAGAACGGGTACAGCAACTTTGGTGTCACTGCGGTCATGCCTGCAGGGCCTGCCTGGCATCATGTATGAATTAACGAATAGGGTGATGGTACTGAACATGCTATGAAATGATCTGGCTGGTATTGAACTTGCACCCTTCCACTTAAGCCATGGGAAAGAGCTTTGATGTAATTTATAGCTGCAAATCCATAGTTGCTGATGGCCTATTGAACATCCAAGGTTAACTCATTCTTTGCTGCACTGTCAAGTACGCTGGAGAAAATCATCTCAGATCATGGTACAAGAGGATTACCACAAGAGGAAGGATTTTTTTCATTTATCCCTAGCCCATCCGTGCATAGATCAGATACAATTGTTGGAATACAGTGGAATTCACCCGGAATCCTCTATAATCAGTATCACAGATTAACAGAAATCACTAAGATTACTTATGTCCACCAATACTATATTCACTACTTCTAGTACACTCAGTTTAGATGTTGGTTTCCACATTCTAGTAATTGCTTTTTGGCAGCCACTAGAATTAAACTCAGCAAGGCCTTACTATGTCTAGGAAATTCAGATTCTGTATCACAAAAAAATTATTCCCTTACTTACACCAGTTTGCTTCACTCAGTATTTCTGACAGTGTAGTCTGCAGGGAATTTTTAAAGTGCCAATTCATTACACTCCCAAAAAAATATGTTCCCAGTTATCTCTTTATTGCCCATCACATCTCCAACATTTCCAATCTACCAGAGGAAAAGTTCTTTGGAGTCTGCTTGGGGTATAAAAATACCTATGCCAACACTTCCAAGAAAAAATCCCAAATCTTCTCGACTTGGTTACATATTTTGGAGCCATACATATGTCCTTCTATTGTTTCTTTGTGAATTACATATTCAGTCTCTCTTCCCAGTCCTTTCTAACCTCCTCTGATACATTGTTGGTGTCATCCCATTCTATTACCTTTTCCTCTCCCATGATTTGCTCCCAATACCTTTGTTCCTTTTCCTGGTTTTCTCCAGTGAATTCCATCCTCCTCTTTACTATTCCTGTATCCCTAAATTGCAGTCATTCCTATTGGCAGAATCACCTTTCTCCAGTCCTGTGTTGGTTTAGCTCTTCGAATACTTTCTGCCACTTTATGAATATAATTATTTGGTTATTGTCCTCCTAAAGGATCTACATCCAAAATCCCAGTATCCCCTTATTTCTTGAGCTTCATCCAGAGGATTTTCTTGTCTCTGCTCTACTGTCAGGTACCTAGCCTCAGAGGTACCCAACACACCTCTCACCTGCTAGTGCAACCTCTTTCCTGACCATATAAATTTATCTAACACTATGGACGGACAATTTCCTACAGTCTCTCCAGCCAGTTTGGTTGACATGAGCATCCTGAGCCAGTGTAGCAACTGCCTTATGTGCACCAACAACCCTCTACTCCTAGTCCACACAAACTTAACGTGTGAGATGCAACAATATTAACAACATTGATTCCTTGCTCTCTCACACATCACTCAGTATATATGACAAGGAGTGGTTGTCAGCCTGCACACCTCACCTCCTACTTCACCCAAACCCACATCACACATACCTACATATGTGGAGCTTCTCACCAGTAACATACCTAAACACCAGAGACCTCCCAAACACAAGCATGCTATGCATAATACTTTCTTTGTAGAACATAATATACATAATAGCTCAGTCTCTCACCTGTCAAGCCCTTAAGGCAAAACACAAAACCAAACATATTAGTCATAGGTGATTCCATTGTGAGACACACAGATGTCCCTCTCACAAGGCTGGATAAGGAAAAGGTCACGGTCAGCTGTCAGGTGCCAGGATATGCCATATCACACATGCACTCAATCAACAACAGGTACTGTTGTGACTCTGTCATAATCCATGTTGATGTGAATGACTTGAGATGTACCTCTCTGGACTATATGAAGAGAGACATGACTGAGCTCTTGGATGATGTGTCTTAGGCTGGTGTGTCCCTAACCTTAAGCAGCATTTTACCTTCACCTAGGATGATGCCTCAATAGAAACTGAAAATGACTGACTTCGATAATTGGCTTAGTTCCTGGTGTCATTCTATGGGGATCCAGTATCTGTCAGCCTAGGATGACATGGTCAACAGACCTCGATGCTTTGCAAGAGATGATCTTCATCTTTCACCCCTGGGATTTCAGCTACTGGCACTAAGGCTCTTGCCACCCCCATAGTGCCTTTTTTTAGGCAGCTTCTCAAAGACAAAATTCCTGACAGAAAAACTCCATCTAAAAATAACCTCAGAGCTATGCTGCTAAAAGCTAGGAGTCTTAACACGAAACTACACTCTCTAGAAGAAGCCCTCACCTTGGAAGATGTAGTCATTTATGCAGTCATAGAGACCTGGTTCAAGGCTGTGGAAAGCACCCCAGCCATACCAGGTTACACCTCCTTCCACACATTCAGACCACAACTGAAGGTGTAAAAAATAAAGCAGCCAGTGTATCAATATTCATTAAAGATATATACACTTACAAATTGGTTAAACAGTATGATTCCCTGGAGATAGTTCAGGTGCAATTAACTGTTGGTAGGACACCTATTTAAGTCATTGCCAGCTACAGGACCATCTCCATGAATCAGAACACCCACTCTGCCTATTTGGATCTACTTGAGTCTGTCAGGATACATCCAAACACCATGGTTTTGGGTGACATTTACTACCCATCCATTGACTGGGTAAATTACTCAAGCTCAAACTCATTTGCCCAAAGGTTTCTCGACTTCATAAACTCCAATTCCCTGGACCAGCTGGTTGACACTCCCACAACGGATGCTAACATCCTGGATCTGGTGCTTACCAATATGGGGGACCACTGTAGCACCCCCACTGTGAGGTCTTCCCTGATGAGATCTGATCACAAATCAGTTTCATTTGAAGTAACTATCACACCTACCCCCCCCCCCCATGGGCAGCAACTAAGCTAAGAAACTTCTCCGAAGCAGATTGCAACCTCTTACTGGATGGAATAAACAGCTTCACTGCACCCCCCCCCCCAGATGGGACTGGCAACTATGCAGAATTCTACACCAATTCTTTATACAAACACCTGTATAACTGTATTGACTCTGACGTACCTGACAGGACCAAAACAAGCTCCTCAAGGAAGAGCAAACTGCCTGGTGGACAACTGCCATTAACAGGCTTTACAATAAGAGGAAGAAATTGCTGTCTAAGCGTAAGAGGGAGCGAGCCCTAAACTGGAAACACTCCATCCTCAGCTTAAATAACCAAATAAAACTTCCTGTGAAGTCCTCCAAAGCAAACTACAAATCCAAATCAGCTTCCTTAATTAAGGACAACCATATGGCATTTTTTAGTTACATCCAACCCTATAAAAGGAAAGGCCCAGATTTGTGCCGAACTGGTAATTAATGATACCACATATACTAAGTCTGTGGACACAGCTAACCTGTTGTCTGACAGGTTCTGTGAAACTTGAACTCCCCTGTCCCCGCCACACGTATCCCATGACATCCCTACCCCTTGTCCCCTACCTTGCATCTCTAAAGAGCAGGTCATAACCCTCCCCACAGCATCTACGGGACCTGATAGCATCCCAGGCTGTGTCCCTACATGGGCTCCAACTAGAATTAGCAACACCATTGGGTACTCTTTTCAGTCATAGTCTAAGCACCGGCTTCATCCCAGCTGAATGGAAAACAGCCACAGTTATTCCCTTGCACAAAGGTGGTGCTTCCACTGACCCCAGGAACTATGGACCTGTTAGCCTGACTAACCTTATCTGCAAGGCCATGGAGTGAATCCTCATGGACATTATCAACAAAGATATAGGTAATCTTCAAACACTTGACCCTACTCAGTTTGGATTTGTCAAAGGGAGATCATGCCTGCTACACCTGGTGGACTTCTTAGAGATAGTCACCAAGGCCCTGAACGAGGGGAAATCTGTACATGCAGCCTACCTAGACTTAGCCAAGGTATTTTTCACTATCCCCCACTCAGTCACCATTGACAAACTCACCCAGCTAGGTATCAATCATTATCATTAGATGGGCTGTTAACTGGTTTACTTTTAGAACCCATATAATCAAAACAGGGGAATGCACTTCCAACAGCAAAACTGTAACCAGTCATGTTCTACAGGTATCAGTCCTGGGACTTCTACTATTTGGAATCTATTTCTCTGAAGTACAAGCAAGAACTAATGGTCTGAGGCTGACAAAATTTGCTGATGACTGCAAAATGGGAGCAGTCATAGAATCTCCAAATTATGTCAACATCCTACAAGAGGGTCTTACACAAACAAATGATTGGTGCCAAAGTCATGGCCTTAAACTCCATATAAAAAATGTATTATCATCCCTTTCTGTAAGAGCAATATTCCTGCTAACTACCACACCATTAGCAAAACCTTAAGTACGCACTCAGTGGTGAGAGACCAGGGAACACAGGTTGACAGCAACCTTAACTTTGACCACCATGTCTCCACAGTGGTAAGAAGGGCATTCTATATTGCTCATCTTATAAGTAAGTTGCCTCCAGAAAAAAAGAAGTTATAATCTCCCTGTACTCTTTTCTCATCATGCCAATAATTGAGTACAATGCCCTTTTTGGTATGTACCTTTCCAAGCACCTCCAGCAATTAGAGAGACCACGAAGGTTCCTCACAAG
This sequence comes from Protopterus annectens, assembly GCF_019279795.1. Taxonomy (NCBI): domain Eukaryota; kingdom Metazoa; phylum Chordata; order Ceratodontiformes; family Protopteridae; genus Protopterus; species Protopterus annectens. Next base: position 911,128,795 of record NC_056741.1, on the reverse strand, counting down.
AAAAATTCAAAGTCTTCAGCATCTGTCCTATGTGGATTGCCTGAAATCACTGTCACTTTATTCTCTTTCATACAGACTACTCAGAGGTGATATCTATGCCTTGCATACAAGGCAATCTCTGACCCTGCTTTATTGGAAATGTATATCTGTAAATCAAATGATACATGGGATACTAACTCTAAAGACCTTAACCTGGCATGTGACATTAATAGAACCTGATGGAAGGACAGATTTGTCTCCCAGATACTGTCACAAATTTGGAACACACTCCCAATTCATGTCAAACAAAGCACCACATCGGCCATTTTCAAACACAATCTGGACAATTGGATGGGAAACTGTAAATTCACCCCAGGGTTCCACCTGTGTCCATCTTGGACAGGGGTAATAGGTGCTGATCATGAAAATAAGGGTAGAACTTGGCTAGGTTTGTAAGGACCCTAGGGCCATAAGCCTAGTAACTTCCTATGATCCTATGATTCATCATCACCACCCCTTTTCACTTTTAATTAGAACTTTCTGCGTGTGCTATATATAGGAGCCTTAACTGTGTAGCGTTGAAATACCAGTTCAAATTAGGTAACCACAATCTGCATTGTTTATTGTAAGGATCAGCTTATTCCACTTGTCTCTTGCCCTCTTCCCTTCCCAGATAAAATCCTTTAACTCTTTATTAATTGATGTCTACAGCTTCTCCTGTAGTCAATAAAAATATGCCTGACCTGTGTATAAAACTAAAGGGAATAAAAACATTTTCACTACTTGTATCTTGTTATCCATATTCATAAAAAGGAGCTTTCACTTCTTCAGTTTTTGTATTATCCTTTGTTTAGCCTCTTCCCACATATTCTTAGCTCCCATAACAGAATCCATTTAACCCATACTCCCAAATACTTATTTTATCATGTCCTCACAAATATGGGTATTGCTGAACCAATTCCAGTGTTTGAGGGATATTGTTTTATCTTCATTAATTCTGTAGCCCTAAAAAGAAGTGAAACTGTCTCAGAATGTTTCATAGCATTAAAACTTTTTTCTGGTTTTATCAGTTACAAAATATCATCTAGAAATAAACCAACTTTTCTTGATTACCATACCAATTTTATCCTTGAATTTCTAAGTCTATTATTTTATTTTTCCAATAATTTCAAATAAAATACAAATAACAAAGGGGAAAGTTGACACCCCTGCCTCTTTCCTCTGCTCAAACAGAACTTATCCAACAGGATCCCACCCTAATTTAAATTTTTGCCTTCAAACCCTCATATATCCTCCTAATTAATCTTATTGTTGTGGCAGGTCTATATTAGAACACCGAACATTTGAAATGTCAAGTGTTCTAATATCGACCCGTTTTCAGCGAACGCTGAAAATATCAAAGAACCAGAAAACCAAATTTTTTCCTAGTGAAAGAATTTGGTTGTCCGTTTCTGTTGCTTTGGTATTTCAGCACTCTAGTGGAAAGTTACGGGTTGGGTTCAGGTAAGTGTGCGATTGTGTGGACGTGTGGGTTAGGGTGGGTTAGGTGAGTTAGGGTTAGGGCGCAGGTCAGGTAAGTGTGCAATTGTGTGGACATGAGGGTTAGGGTGGGGTAGGTGAGTTAGGCTTAGGGAGCGGGTGAGGTGACTGTACGATAGTGACGGACCTGAGGGTTAGGGTTTGGGTTAAGGTAAGTGGATAGTTAGTGGTGTATGCATAGTTTAGTGTAGGGTTAGGTGTAAGAGTTTAGGTGTATGTGTGTGGATTGCTGTTCGTTTGGTGTGTTTGTGTTGTGGGTATGTGTTTTGGAACAGCAAATTTTTTTCCCTAGGAATAAATTCGCTGTTCCGAATGTTCAATGTTTTGTATTTTCGATTGTTAGGGTTAGATATTAGAACACATGACATTTCAAATGTTCAGTGTTCTAATATAGACCCATTGTGTCAGGGAATGCAAATGCTTCCACTACCCTACTCATAAAAATCCCAGCTTACTCTGACAAATGCTTTCTCTGCATCAAGACCCAACAACAGTGGTATTTTTTTACATTCTGCTTCCCTCTGGATCATCATTGTTCTATTAATGTTGTCAAATGTCTGCCTCCCCACCAGAAAACCACACTGATCTACACCTATCCATGTTTGAGTCACCTGTGCCATTCTTTTAGGCATTACAGATAAACATTTATAATTATGGTTTAGAACTGAAATGAGCATATATGACTCGAGATTTGATGGGTCTTTACCATCTTTAGGCATTACAGCCACCACAGCTTTCTTCTAGGATGTTGGTGTTTCTCCTCCTTTAAAAATACTGTTAAACAAAACCAACCAGATCTTTAGCACTTCCTTCCTAGCTTCCAAACTCCCACAGGAATACCATCTATTCCTGGAGACTTTCCTGTAGATTGGTTATACGTCACCATCTTTCTCTCATCTCCTTCTGTTCTGTTAATAATTGAGCCTTATCTACCTGCAACCATAGCATATTTAATTCTAACAAACATTTCCATTTGTACTTTTCTTGATTTCTACATTTCTCTGCTATATACACATTTTCATAGAAATATTTTGGAAATGTTAATACCTCTACAGGATAGCTGGATATTTTCCTTAAGCTTGGCAACAATGCTTTCTACTTTCTGTTGCCTGAGCCATTGTGCTAATAATTCCAGAGCACAAAAGCTTTCATCACAGCTGCTTAACAGCAATCTTTCTAAACTCATTCATATTATCCATGTAGTCCCTTATTTTTTTCCATTAGCACTTTGCAATTGTGGCTCCTCTTGTTCTGTGAGATTTCCCCTAATTCTGCAATAGTTAAACCTTTGTCAGTACCTCTAAATAATTATTGTAACTTCTTAATCATACTTTTTTATTTTATTTCTACCCTATTTTTAAACTTCACTTCCATTTTAACCCACTTCCTAGCTATATTTTCTGAAGAAATTTCTATCTTCTCTAACAACCCCTGAATAACTTCCACTACCCATTCCTTAAATTCCTCTCTGTTTAAAGATAGGTGGAGAAGCACCAGTGTCTCTATCTCATTACCCTGCAGTTTTTGTCATTGCTGGTGCATGATCTGAAATAGTTAATGGATGTGTATCAAAGCTTTCAATTAAATACACATGTTCCTCTGAAGTATGATTTCTATCTAACTTAACCCAGTTTTTGAATATTGAGGAATAAAATGTAAATTCTCTCAGTGCTCCTACTGAATTCAAATCTTCCACACCAAATATTTTCATAACTTTCTTCAAAATGTGCCCTCCTTTGTTATATTTTCCCTTCTAGGGCCCCCAGATACATCCTCAGTGTTGCAAAGCAAATTCCAGTCCCCACCTTGCTGAAAGCTGATTTTTTTTCTCCCAGAATTTTCTTAAGCTCCATTAAAGCAGTTTTAGGTAGATTATAAATACATACCAACATACTTCTCCTCCCTTGCCAGTAGCCACTTACTACTACAAATCTACTATTGTCTTTCTTCCTCCTCTTCTATCACTATGGGAGCTCCTGTAGCAATTAATACAAGTACTTTCCTTTTCCTCTGTCCCAGATGTTCCACGGAATAACCTCTGTTTATCAAATTAACATACTCATTTCTTTCCAAATGTGTCTCCTGTAGCATACATATTTGCACTCTCTGGTTTTCTTAAAACAGTTCACTACTCTGTCTTTTTTGTATATACCTGTGAGACCATGCACATTCAAAGATAATAGGGAATATGTTGCTATTATGGTAAGAAGTTAGTATTCCCACTGGTCATGTATAACAGCTTTTTTAATGTTTAGTTTCAGCTTTCTGTGTTATATGGATACACTAATGTTTGGCAGGTTAATCTTTTTTAGAGTTGTTTCTTGTTATATCCAGTTGAATCATCTTACCAGACTTTGTTTTAATGAAAACCCTTAAACAAAAGAGCACACAAACCAAGAACACCCCACAACCTATTATCTTAAAAGAAACACACAACTATTTACATCTTCAAATAATGAAGTTTAATCCCCCTAACAGGAACAATTGTCCCAGACTGATAACTACAATGACAGGTTTTAATTGACCTATAAGTGAAGGTTATCCATGCTAAGATGCATGGTACAGCCTTTGCTTCCACTTACACTAAGTGCTGTCTGTTTTTGTCTTACCTTTATTTCTCTCCCAGATGTAGAGGACAACAATGTTTTCAGAAAAAAGTATCTTTGAGCCACTGGAAAAAAGTCTTTGTTTTTTTCCCCTTCTTATCAGAGTGTCTCCATAGAAACATGAGAACCAGATACAAAGTTGCCTTCAGCTACAAGCTTCCCACGTTGCACTGTGAATGTTTATTTGCTAAAGAAAAACTTTGCATTGCATTCAAATGTTCTTTGATTTACTTGCTTCCATTTAAAACTTGCTAGAGTAAGCCAAGGGCCTTTATCCAGTCGCTCTCATATGCAAAAGTAAGAAAAAGAGCATCAATTTCACTTTTATCATGCTCTGTATTCTTTACCAACCAGTCTATCACCCAACATCCTAAGATTATAGCCCATTATCTTAAACCTGTTTTTGTCGAGGCTTTATTCTCTTATGTTGCAGTGTCTACATTTCTTAAAATGAAAGAAAGGGAAAAAGGGCACCTGTTTACTTTAGTATCCCTATAACACAAAAATAACTGAAAATGCTTTGCATATAACATGCAGTATTTTTATAAAAATACCATTAAGAACAAAAATTATAGTTACCTCTTTCCTTCCTCCTCCCTTCTCCTTAATGTTCTCCCAAATATTAGCATTGAAGTAGGGCATATGCTTTGTCAAAAAAGTCCAATATTTCTGTGATGTCTTGTTCTGCCATATTTCACTAATGTGATTGATTCTTTATAATCCCACATTTATTCAATCATTTCTGAGTTGCTGGTTTTCTACTTGTTGATCTCCAACTCCTGTTTCTGGTTCATTTCCAACATACTCCTGGTTCTTTCTCTTTCTCTCTCTCTCACAAGCATTTTCCTTTGCAACATTGGAAAATGTTTCACTGGCAAAGTTTTTCTTTGAGCTTTCATCATCAGAAGAATAATAAACAGAGTCCCCATCTGTTTGATGGCACACTTTGTTGGACAAACTTTTGCATTTCCTCCTTAGCATGTTCTGCATAAAAAAAATGACTGACCCTCCAGAAAAAAATATTCTGAAGGAAGCTAGATACAGCAGCTTGAATCTTACACCTGCCTCTCAATATTGTCTGTTTGCTGGAATACATTTTCCGCTTTTCTGCCTGGTGAACAGTGAGTAATCATGTTCCAAAAACACTGTCCCCAACTTTTAGTACTTTGTCCTTCTGCCATTTTTTTTGTCAGAATTAACTCTTTCTGTTGGAAGGATTGCATCTTCACTATTAGAGGTCTTGTCTGCTTTCCCATGACCAGGTTTGGGACATACACATAATCTACCAATTAACAACTCCTACTATGGAATACCAGTCCAGTTGCTTATCTGTGTTTTCAAAAAATGAAAACAGTCTGTTCCTTCCGGTTTCTCTGGTACAGCAGAAAATATGCCCATGTGCTCTGTCCGCTAAGTCTATAATTTTTTAAACAGCTGTTCTTGAGCAGTCTTATACTCAGCCAGCCTTTTTTATTTCAGCCTCTAATTTTGGCAGTATTATCAGCTTATCTGAATATATGTTATAAGCTTCATCCATTTTTTCCAGCCTTTCATTATTTGAGTTGATATACTTCTTCAGTGTTTCATTTATTTTAATCAGCTCTGTGCACATTTGACTTATTTTCCCTTTAGATTATTGAAGTCATGTCTCACACCAAAGCTGGATCTTTAATTGCTTTTTGCTGAACAGCTGCGTGATTCTTCCCAGCCAATGTTTTCTCACTTTTTATGGCTGATTTTCTTTCAGGTTCTCGAAATTTAATCTTTGTTGGCATCCAGACAAGGAACTGAAATTCACCCCAAAAGACATTTACTGGATGACTTTTCTGAGTTTCTGTTTTCACACTGGGAGAGCAGAAATTAAGCTGTTGCTCAGTGAGCAGCCATCTTGGAAGGCCTTACTAGAAACACCTTGGTCAGAAAACATCACAATGCATTGATATTATTGGGGAGGCAATCCTAGCATTTTCATCAAGAAATGGTCGGGTAACTGTGCACTTGGATGGCACTGGCTGAACTGCTTCATCATCTAGACTGGCAGCACAGTATTGAAACATGATTTAGGGTTGGCTAGCAAAATGTACTGGCCTCCTCCCTGCCAGTTAGTATTTTCGAGACACCTAAAACTGTAGAATTTGAGACAGTCATGGCTAGCACTATTTATCACCTCACACCATTTTTCCACAGCCCTATTCACTACATGGACATGGCATTTCTCACTTGCAGCACAAGTGCACACAGTAGTCTTAGCTATTTTTCTTTGTTGCACAAATCTCCCTCAAGCTACACCCCAGTGAGAAGTGTTTGTATAGGTATTTATATACCACAAGCAGACTCCAAAAATGGCCAGCATTGAAGGTGTGATGGGGAATAAAGAGGTAATTTGGAACATTTATTTTGGGAATGCAATGAGTTAGCAGTCTTTAAAAATTCCCTACAGAGTACTCTCAGAAATATCAGGTGAGCAAATGGGTGCAACTATGGAAATGATTTGTTGAGCTGAGATACAGTATCTGAATTGCCTAGATATAGTAAGACCTTGTTAAGTTTAATTCTGGTAGCTGCCAAAAAAAAAACAATTGCTAGAAAATGGAAATCAAAGCCTAAACCAACCACATTTGAAGTAGTGAATATTGCAATAGAGATACAAGAGCTGGAAGTGAGATCTTTGTAAAAGCAAATTACACAGAAAAATGGAAATTGTGGGGAAAATACATGCAGAAAAATGTTTTTGAGGAGGAATAAGGTTTAAGAGAAGACAGGAATTGGCCATCTTTTGTAATGTTGGATTGATTATATAGCCTCAAAACAGGCTTTGTACCACAAGAATGGTGGACTGCAATGGTTATCCAACTTCATAAGGGTAGAACATCAAGGGAGCCTGGAAACTACAACCTCATTAGTCTAACTAATCTAATATGCAAAGCCATGGAACAAATTATCATGGAAATGATCAACAAAGACATAGGCAGCCTTCAGACTCTGGATCCAACTCAGTTTGGCTTTGCCGAGGGAAGATCATGCCTTCTTAACCCAGTGGACTATTTTGAGAAAGTCCCCAAGGCAATGAAGGGGAAAACAGTGCATACTGCCTGCCTGGCTCTGTCTAAGGCATTTGATCCTCCACTTATGTACAGTGGACAGATTCATCAAAATGGGCATAAACTCTAAATAACTCACTGGATTGCCATCTGGCTCACACACAGACAGGATACAGGAAGTCAGGATTGGTGATACCCCCTTCACTAAGAGACCGGTCACCAACAGGGTACATCTGGGTCCTGTGCTGGGAATGCTATTTGGCATCTAGTTCTCAGTGGTAAAGGCTAATGTCAAGGGCCTTTGGTTGACCAACTTAAATGGGGAGTGATCATAGATTCCCCTATGATATAAACATCTTACAAGAGGGTTTAAGGCAGACAAATGACTGGTGCTAAAGTCATAGACTAAAACTCTATGTCAGGAAATGCACTATAGGGCCTTTTGGGAAAACTACCACCCAGGCTAATTACCCCATTGATACAGTACCCCTAAAAGTTGACCCAGTATTCAGGGAACCAGGAGCATCTGTAGACAGTAATCTGCTATTTGACCAACATGTGGTGAAGGTAGTAAGAAAATCATTCTGTTGCCCAACTTATAAGGGCCTGGACTGCAGGTCCAAGGCAGTCATAGTGCCACTTTATTCAGCCCTTATAAGATCCATCATTGGAGTATAATGCCCACTTTGGCATGTACCTGACCAGACACATACAACAGTTGGAATATCCACAAAGGTTCCTCAACAGGAGAATACAGTGTATAAGCACATTGTCCTATACAGGTCGCCTTAAAGCCGTATCCCCTATCTCTATACTCAGTCTCCTACATATTATTGAGAGGCAAACTATGCCTGACATACAATGCATCCTCAGATCCAACTGTGATGGACCTTTTGCATATCCATGGCATCAAAGCCACTAAATCAAAGGAATTAAATTTTGCTTGTGACATAAATAAGACATATTGGTGAGATAGATGTGTCTCAAGAGGATCCCCATGCTCTGGAACAGGTTCCCCAACCATGTTAAGCAGAGTCCATTCCTAACCCTATTTAAGCATAACCTTGACCAATGGATGGGACTTTGGAAATTCACCCTGGGTCTGGCCCGCATGTCTCTGATAAACAGAGAAAGACATAAATGCCCAAACTAGCATTCTCCCCCACCCATATAACTTCTAGAAATGCCCTATCATACCCCCTTCCTAATAAAGTTCACCTGTGTGACTTGCAGTTTGTGCCTGACTATTTCTGATTGCTGTCTGCATTTGATATTTGTTTGGAGTTATTTAAGGTTTTGTGACTTACATTTTTTTTTTAATCTTTACTCTTGCATTGCATTTTGTTTTGTCTTAGTTATTTTTTTTTTTTTGTTCTTTTTGGAGTTTTAAGAGGTCTTGGCTATGGTCAGTTAGAACTCTTTTGCAGACATTGAATACATTCCAGCTAATTAGTGGAAGGAGTATTTAGTGGCATCTTTATTTAGCTGTAGTGCTGTCTGATTTGCTATTCTCTGCCTGACTGTTTCTGATCTCTCTCTCTGCATTTGATTTGTCCTACCTATCTGCCATAGTCCTGCTGTGCTTTTAAACTTGGTGGCTTTTGAGTTGCTCACCCGTACTATAAATCTGACTTTGGACACTCCTCCCAGTCTCATCTCATTAGCTCATTCTACTGGGCACTGAGAGATCAGTTGGGATGGTCCGTCCCCTCAGCCTTTTAAATTTGAATCATCGTCCATTTCTTATCGTCCCACTTACTAAAAAATGTAATTTATTCAGCTGCTTTTACTGTATTTTTGGTTTTCCTATTTTATTTAGCTTTTGCTGCATGTTCTTAAAGTGTTCAATTGCATTTAATCTGCTGCATTTATTACTGCTTGCTAGTAGCCCGATTAGATTGTAACCATTCCTCTAAGCATCTTAGTTCTGATTTAAGTAATTAGGCTCCAAACTAATTATCTAACATTAGGTTTGTGGTCTACACTCCTGTGGCAGGAGAGGTAGCTTACACCCTTTGGAGTTTGGAATTGCTTGTTGAAGGCTTGTTGTGTTTGTTATTCTAAAAGTGTCTTTGTTCTAGTTTAAGCACTTAGGCTCCAAACCAGCTATTTCACATTAAGAAGGTATGTGGTCTCTACTCTTGTGGCAGGAGAAAATAAGCTATGCCCTAATGAGCTGGAAATTGCTGGTGCAAGTCTTATTGCATCTTTGATTGGCTAGAGGGCTAGCTTGTTTAAAATTTTAATCTCTGTGTCTGAGGTATTTGGCAATCTTTGGCAACCATACTACTTGAGAAGAGTGTTGATAAACTCTACAAAAGCTAAGACTTACAGTACCATGTCCAATGTTTCATCACTTGTTTTTCACATTGTTTTTGTCACAGTTGTATTAATTGTTTCTCTGTTGACTATCTGTATTTCCTGACCTTTTTTTACAGTCTTTAGTTAGAACTGCCTTGGTCCTACTTTAGTAAAAGTAGAGGGGACCAGACTCATTTTCTGGCCCTGAATTGTGTGAAGGAAAGTGCGTGATGTTTTTGATTGAACACAGGGCCTTGTTTGTAGCTTTTTCTTCATTGAATCTCCTCTACTATTTAAGTGACACAGTTGTACATGCTTGGCTCATAATTTATGAGCAAGCTAAGACTTACATTGCAATATCCACTGTTGTGGCACTTGTTTTTCACATTGTTTTTGTCACAGCTGCATTAATTGAGTGTTTGTGTTGAATATCTACACCTTTTATGATCTTTTTTATAGTCTTTGGCTAGAACTGTTGCTCCCTGCACAATTCCCCTTAAAAATCTGTCTAGGAAGTAAGGGTATTTTTAATTACTAGACCATCTAGTTTGCACACAGAGGAGTATTGCTCATCAAGTTCCTTGTGTTACTGACCTGTTCAATATTTAAATTTCCTTCACTCCTCCCAAGAAGATTAGTAGGGCCTATATTAGAACATCGAAGTTTCAGAACTTCGAATGTTTTAATATCGACACCTAATAAGCGAAAACTGAAAATAGCGAAGTTTTAGATAACTGAATTCTTTCCTAGGGAAATAATTTGGTTGTCTGTTCCTGTCTCTTCGCTATTTTCAGCTCTGCGGTGGAAAGTTACGGTTAGGTTCAGGTAAGTGTGCAATTGTGCGGACGTGAGGGTTAGGGTGGGATAGGTGAGTTAGGGTTAGGGCGCAGGTCAGGTAAGTGTGCAAATGTGTGGACGTGAGGGTTAGGGTGGGATAAGTGAGTTAGGTTTAGGGCGCGGGTGAGGTGTGTGTGCGCTAGTGATGGACCTTAGGGTTAGGATTTGGGTTAAGGTAAGTGGGTAGATAGTGATGTATGTACAGTTTAGTGTAGGTTTAGATGTAAGATTTTAGGTGTAGGTGTATGTGTGTGGATTGCTGTTTGTTTGGTGTGTTTGTGTTGTGTGTATGTGTTTTGGAACACCAAATCTTTTCCCTAGGAAAAAATTCAATGTTCTAAATTTTCGGTCTTATCGGATTTTGGTTACTAGGTATCAATATTAGAACATTCAAAGTTCTGAAACTTCGATGTTCTAATATAGACCCAATTAGTAGCCATGGATATGCACTTCCCAATTCTCCTTCTCTCTCTCTGGCCAGTCTGGTTGTTATGTGTATTCTGAGGCTTTATAGCAATTGCCTCATGTAAACTGACAACCCAATTATTTTTAATGATTCAGATAAAGTATGCTGGAGGTGTAAATACATTTTAATCCTATAGTGGTCATCAGTGACACTTGCACCACGTCTACTGCACAGGGTAAAAGATCCTACACACAAAACTACTTACACTGTGACACATGCAGGTAACCTTCTTAAACACTAAGACCTCCTGCACAGCACAATAAAAAAAGGGGGGTCCTCAGCCATCATGTGAACACACTGTTAAAATACTACCGACCGCTACACAAACACTGTATCTAATGCATCAACTGGTAAACCCTTAAGGCAAACCAGCACACAGCCAAATTTCCTGGTCATTGGTGAGTGTATAGTGAGGCACACTGATGTCCCCTCCCCAGATTAAGTAAGGAGAGGAAGAGAGAGGGAGAGAGATGCACATGGTTAGCTGCCTTCCTGAGCTATAGTCCATCACATCACAGAGGCACTCAGGTTACTGAAACACAGGTGCCAGTATGACTGTTAAGTCCATGTGAGGTTTAATGACCTGAGACGTACCTCATTTGATTACATAACGAGCAACATGATTGAGCTCACTGATTGTGTGTCTCAGGCAAGTGTGAGCAGGTCTGAGCTTAGCACTGACCAGCATGATGCCATGTTATCAACAAAAAATTATAAATTTTAACAATTTGCCTAGATTCTGGTGTCAATCCAAGGGGTACAATATTTGATGACCTAGGAGGACTTAGTTGACAGACCACACTGCTTTGCCAGGGATGGTCTGCACTTACCCTTCTAGGCTTTCAGATATTGGCAAAGACCTTTTCCACCCCAATAGTGGCTATTTTTTAGGCAATGCCAAACTGATAAACCTCCTGAATTAACTGAGCCTACAAACTCTTAACAAGAAGCTCCACTCCCTGCAAGCCTTCCTCTCCCTGGAGAGTGTATAGTAATGGAGCTGTTTTAAAGTTGCAGAGAGTAATCTGGCAGTGCAAGGTTATAATGCGTTTCACACCTTTAGACCAGCTACAGCACAGAAGGGAACTAAAAGTGGAGTTTCAGTCTGTATTTTATAAACAACGTCACATCCAGATGAAAGTGCATGACCCACTGGAACTCAAATGTGCAGCTCACGATAAACAGGGTCTCATACTATATCCTTGCAACCTATAAGTCCCTTGCCATATCCCAGGAACTCCACACTACCCATCTCAATGTACTAGAGCCCCTCACTGTTCAGCCCAATATGATCTTCATGGGGATCTCAAACTACCCCTCTATAGATATGGAATCCAACACCACTTCTAATTCACAAGTCCAGCAATTTTTAAACTTTGTTAATACCAACATCCTGGAACATTTGGTCCATTCTCCTACCAAGGGTACAAATATCCTTAAGTTAACCCTGTACTCACAATCATGGGGGATCAATATTCCTCACCCAATGTAATTTCCTCTCTCATCAGATCTGTCCATAAGGCAGTATTGCTTGAAAAAAGAAGTTATGTTCTTACCATAATGTTCCATCTGTTTTGTTGATCTTCATTCATTCATGGCAGATGGATCTCTGTTCCATCCTTGGAACTGACTCAGCCGATATAACAAGCTTGTGCCAGCCAGAAACTCTCGAGCTATGGTTACCCATAGTACCCCTCTACTCATCTCGTCAGACTTTGCCCATAACAGTAAAAAAGCAGAGGCTTTGTTTGAGCAAATGCCCTATCATGCAACCAGGACCAAACCTGAACCTCCAGGAGCCTTTGGAGGGGGGAGGGGGGGATGTCATAAATGAAGATCGACAACACAGATGGAACATTATGGTAAGAACATAACTTCTTTATCAGATGTTGTCAATCTTCATTCATGACAGATGGGGCAGAGTCCCTAGCTACTTTATGTCCTGGGAGGCCCTATGAAAGGATATTCCTGAGCACTACTGAGCCAAAGGATGCTCTCCCCCTGGAGACCATGTCCAATTTGTAATGAGTGATAAAGGTATAAGGGGTAGCCCAAGTAGCTGCTGTGCAAATGTCATCCATAGAAGCTTTCAAATGAAAGGCTATGGAAGTGACAACTGATCTGGTTGAATGCGCCTTGACTTTAGTTATTGAACACGTGTTTTTTTTTTTGTTGATAGACAAAGGAAAAGCAGTCTTTCAACCATTTTGTCAAAGTGACTTTAGAAACTGATTTACCCAATGGCCCCTTTAAAAGACAGGAACAATTGGTCTGACTTCTGGAATGATTTAATCCTAAGTACAAATGCAATTGTCTATGTACATCCAATAAATGCAGACAATATTCTCCTTTGTTGAAGAAATGTGGGAAAAAACTGACAGGTCAATGGATTGATTAATATTGAAGTCTGATGCAACTTTGGGTAGAAAGGAGGGGTTAGTCTGAAGAGATATTTTCTCTTTGTGAAAAACTATGGAAGGGCATTTCACACACATGACCTGTAATTCTGATATCCTGCTGGCAGAAATGATGGCTACCAGGAATAAAGTCTTTCAAGACAAAATTTTTATTTCATAAGTGGCAGCTGGCTCAAAGGGTCAATGAGTCAAGGACTGTAGGATTAGTGTCAAATTCCAAGGCTCAGTGGGCTCTTTAAAGGGTGGATTTAAATGCATGACTCCTTTTAAGAAGGTTTTACTGAGTTGGTGAGATATTAAAGAAAAATCTTCAAAACCATTATAGAAATTTGAGATAGCTGCTAAATGGACTCTAATAGTGGAAGCTGAGGCTCCTGAATGGAGTAAGGTTGATAAGTATCCTAACACTGTATTAATCATAACTGAAAAGGGGTCAAGTCCTTTTCCTCCAGACCACAACACAAATCTGTTCAATATACTATAACAAATTTTCCTGGCGGATGGTTTATGGGAAGCTACAAGTATTTTCTGTACAGGAGAAGACAGATGATTTTGCCTGGCAATTACTGGAAGTGGAGGTACCAATCTGTCAGCTTGAGGCTCAATAGGTTTGGATAGACCAACCCCTGTGGATGTATCAGTAATCCTGGAGTTAGGTCCAGAGTCAATAGGCAGTGAACTAAATGAAGTCAAAGGAAGGTAAACCAGACTTGGCGGGGCCAGTAGGGAGCAATGATGATTACTTTGCTTCTCAATCGATGTGCTTTCTTCAGAAATAGTGGAATCAGAGGAAAGGGAGGAAAGGCATAAAGCAGTCCTGGGGCCAATCATGTACAAGAGCGTCCCTTGGGGACTCTCCCTGAGGGGGCACTAGTGCAAAGTAGTTGCTACATTTGTGGTTAATGGCAGATGCAAATAGACTGCAGCAAGGCTGACCCCAGCGACGAAAAATCTCAGACATTACCTTGGGATTGAGAGACCACTTGTGAGGCAGGAGAAAGCACCTACTCAGTTTGTTGCAATCACATTGGAGTTCCCAGGAATGTGTGTTGCTGCCAGAAAGCGGTTGCAGGCTATCGCCTATTGCCATACCCTTATGGCTTCCTGACATAACGGGTAGGATCTGGTTCCCCCCGTTTGTTGATATACCAGATCATGTTGTCCGAATGGATAGCAATTGTCCCCAATGGGAGGGCAGATTATAATGCTTGCAATGCCAGAAGCACCACCCTCAGTTTTAGGATAGTGATTTGTAAATTGGCCTCTAACGGGGACTAAGTGCCCTGGACTGTCTTTCCCTGAAAATGCTCCACCTCCACCCCATAAGGGATGCATCTGTGGTCACTATGGCCTTGGGCTGAGGGGGTGAAAAGGGATGGCTCCATAACACCTTTTCTGACTTCATCTACTAATTCAGATCCTGCTTGCAAAGGTCTGTTATGCGGATAGGGTGAGACAGAGGCTGTGTTAATCGGGACCACTGTGATGCTAGGAGCCATTGTAGTAGCCTCATATGGAGTCTGGCTAGGGGAACTATGGTGATTGTTGTTGCCATTGACCCAGTTGAAGAATTAAATGAGCCAAGACTTTGTCCTGAGAGAGTATCACCTGAAGCTGAGATCTTAAGACTCTGTATTCTGTGATGAGGAAGAGCGACAAGACAGGACATTGTGTCGAATGTTGCTCCTATGAATTCTAGGTTTTGAGTAGGTTCTAGTTTTGACTTTTGTTTATTGAGATACCCAAGGGCCATGCAAGCTATAGGGTGTAGTACAAGGTGAGAAGTAGTAGATGCTTGGTGGGGGTGGTAAGGAGCCAATTGTCTAAATATGGAAACACCTGGAATCCTTGCAGTCTCAAGTGAGCTGTTACTACTGCCATACACTTGGTGAACACTTTGGGGGCTGTGGAGAGAACAAAGGGCAGCACTCAGAATTGGTAATGATTGGCTCCCAGCCACAAGTGGGCCTATCAAGCACATCCAATCATCATTTTCCAGAAACGGAAGGATAAACTGAACCATGACCATCCAGAATTTGGTCTGTTTGACAAACTTGTTTAGGATGTTGAGGTCTAAAATTGGCCTCCAGTCTCCTGTCTTTTTGGCACCAAAAAGAACTTTGAGTAAAATCCAGATTTTGTATGGTCTAGTGGGACTGTTTGGATGACTCTTTTTTTTTGAGCAGCTTTTGAATTTCTTGCACTGCTGTGTCCCTCTGACTGGGTGGAATGTTGAGGATTCGCCTTTACAGCTCTGGGTAAAGATTAAGGGGGAATATGGTAACCTCTGGTAATTATTGTCTGCACCCAGGAAACTGATGGTATTGTTTGCCAGGCTAAGTCGTACAGAGAGAATCGTCCCTGACTGCTTTCAGAAGTAAGCAACCGGGACGCTCTTCAGGAGCACTGTTAGGGCTGCCTAGAAAAGGAATCTCTGGAGTCCTGGTTACATGGGCCCCCTCTGCCATGGGGGGCAGCTTCCATGTGAGTTCCTGCTTACGCCTTTGGGGAACTTCCCACGTGTGTCATGAAAAAGCCATTGGGATTTTCTGAACCACATTTTTCCACTTCTCTGATTCCTGTTGTAGGATCATTAGGGAGTGGAAAAACACTTCCACTGCAGACAGGTTCTTCCCATCTTTTTCACAACTGGCTAACATGTCTAAATTTTGGACCAAATAGAGAGGAAGAGTCAACAGGAGCGCTGACAAAGGAAGACTTGAAGGAGTCCACAATGTTGCACAAACACATCCAGGAATGACGTCTTAAGACAATGCCTGAACCCGCTGCTCTGGCCATCCCTTCAGTTGTATGTGCAATCAACCACATGGATCAATTAGATATTGACTCCAAGGTGGTAAGCTGGGATGTAACTTTGTCACGTACCTCGACACTGCTCCTGCTGGGGTCCCTGAAAGTTCTGTGATCAGGTCCCTTTGAAGACAGGTAAAGTGTGCCAAATAATTCAACGACCATATAGCAAAGTTCATTGAAGCATAAACCTGCTTCCCTAATCTGTCCAATGTCAGAGAGTCTCTGTTTGGAGGATGGACAGCAGGACTCTCTTCTGCGAGTTTTTTGTGGTCACCACCATAGCATCTACTGCCAAGCCTTTGGACCAGTGAGGGTGATCCTCTGGGGGGAAAGAGTATTTTGTCTAGTCTCCGGGAGATTGGCTCTGTGGTGTCAGAGGCCTTCCAAGTGCACTGCATGATGAGCTTGACAAACTTATCTTCAGGCAGGGTCACCCAGGAAGTAGAGGGTCAGGCACGGAAAGCTTGCAAGAATACAGATTCCTCTGAGGAAGAGTTGGTAGACTTCCAGTCACCCCTCTGTTTCAATAACTCTAGTATGTCTCCAAAGGAGACATCTTCAGTGGGTGACCGCAGGCACCCTTCCCACTCATCATAGTCTGTATCTTTGGTGAGAGATTCCTCAGGGGAAGCAGCATGCTTCCTCTTGCACGATCTCTTACTGAGTGGCTCATCAGGGGGAATGTCTGAAGAGGACTCTGAAGAGAGGGTACCCTGCTGTAGGGTATCTTGCTGCTCCCGTGTGTCAGCTGTGATCCAGAGAACATATATATATATATATATATATATATATATATATATATATATATCCAGAGAAATTATATATATATATATATATATATATATATATATGGGTCTGGGACTATTCACTGAAAGCACATTTCACTGAAAAACATTTGACTGTGCACAATTCACTGAAACACATTTCATTGAAAGTTATATATGGCCTTTTCCCCACTATAGTGCGGCCCTGGAGTTAGAATATATATTAAAGGGGGGGGCACCTATTTTAAATATTTTGAACTATACACATGGATACTTGCAATTTCAATAAATTATTCTTTTCTAAACTTAATATATATCCAAACTATGTGGGGGCTACACCCCCCCCCAATGTGGGTGGCAGTGCCCCCCCACAACCCCCCCTTACTATATATTCTAACTCCAGGGTCACACTACAGTGGGGAAAAGGCTATATATAACTTTCAGTGAAATGTGTTTCAGTGAATTGTGTTTTCAGTGAATTGTGCACAGTCATTTGACTTTCAGTGAAATGTGCTTTCAGTGAATAGTCCTAAACCCATATAAATATATATATATATATATATATATATATATATATATATATATATATATATATATATAAAACATTCCAGTGCCGAAAGAGCCAACTGTGAGTCTGCTGAGGTAAGTGTCCTCTCCATAACCCGGAAGGCAAGCCTGCGTGAAGAGGGATGGGAGCCTGGAAATGAGAAAGACAACCTCAGGACCAAGGTCACACCCCACTTCAACAAGCCCACCTCCAGGGAAGTAGTCGCGAGAGGACTAGGAGCTGCCAAAGCAACTGGAACCATAAACAGTGCCATAGAACAAAATCGGTGCCATACTAGTTATCATGGTGCTAACAGACCAGTCATGGTCCAGTGGGTGGGTTGGCTCCAACTGAGCTGTGGTCCACAGGGTTGGTTCCAGAACCATGATAAGATCCACCAGTGGAACCGAAGAAGCTGGTGCCAGGAGGGGCATCAGCATTGAGGTCTTCAAGATTTATTCAGTTGAAGGAGGAATATAGGTTGGAGTCTGTGGAGAAAAACCCTGAGCTCCGGGCGGGAGTGAGGTCCTGGATGGAGTCGGGATGCCTCTGGACACTAGGGAGCTGGTCCACAAGTCTCACTACATCAAGCTCCAAAAGGCTCCTGGTGGAATGAGTGGACATCCCAGATGGAGATTCTTGCCAGTCAAGAAATGGGCTAAGCTGTTATCCAACAAAGGGGTCAATGGACGGGGAGCATCGGGTCCTGGCTGGTGTCTCAACCTTTGGCACTGAGATTGAATGACCTGAAAGGTGCGATGGGGAGGGAGTTACCAATTTTAAAGGAGAGACTATTGTTAGTGCCAAGATGGTCTGTGGTACTGTGAAGGGGTTGGTACCATGGCAATTGTTGTTGTTGGTTGCATAGCCAAAGTAGGCACCGTGGAGTGGGTTTTAGGCTTCAGTGCTGAGATAGCTGCCAGTGTCAATTTGGCAAGTTTAGTCTTAGGTTCAGTATGAACCTGGGTCTTAAAAGTTTTCAGTTCTTGTGGCTAAGGAGGCGTTGGAACAGAATGACTCCTTTTCTTTGTCTCTTTCTTAGGAGGAGTTGGTACCTCCACCTCAGATAAAGCCTCCAAGAAAGGGGTTTTAAGCAGACCCTTTAAAATTAGCTTATTTTTATGCTCTGCTAAGGTGCAGGCACTAAAGTCCTTACAGAACTTGCACGTAGGTTGTACTTGCAAATGTGGTACTCCTAGGCAGTATACGCAGAAGAGATGCCCATCAGAATTTGGCATCTTCCTGACACATTTGTCACATTGTTTAAAAACAGTGGTACCTTTTTCTGTCTGCCATTGTCACAAATAAAAATAGGAAGTTAATAGCAATAAAAGCAACAAACAAATACTATGGTAATATGAAGAACAGTAAGAAATCCTGTCAAGACACACACACAGTAAGAAATTGTTCTTTTTTTTTTTACAAACAATGGTAGTAAGGGTATATACCCAAGAGGATAAAGGAAAGGAAGAAAAAATACCAACAATGGTATTAAGATTACCAAGAGGTAAGAGGAAGGGAGGGGTCTGTACCAGCAATGGTTAGAAGAAATACCAACAATGTAACAAGGTAATTAGGAGAAGAAAAACACTTGCACAGTAAAGGGACTATATAACTATAAAACGACTAAGAATACAGACGTTTTAGAGAAAAATAGAAGCAAAATATATGAAAGGTTTGAAAAATAAATGCAACACTTAGCTTGAGAGCAGGCTTGATGCGCCTTGAAACTCTACATAGCAAACAAGATCTGAGGAGATGAGGAAAGGCATACTATGGGTAAACGTAGCTCGAGAGTTTCTGGCTGGAATGAGCTTGTTATATCGGCCGAGTCAGTTCCAAGGATGGAACAGAGACCCATCTGTCGTGAAGGAAGATTGACAACATCAGATTAAAAATTAAATCCATGGAACCAGCAAAACCAAAAATCTTCAGGAACTATTCCACAGCTAACCTTTCTCTACTAAGCGTCACCTTGGCTAAATTCCAAGCACACCTAAATCCTGTAAACACCATAACATATGCTGATCGATTTACAAAATCTCTGTACAGCCATACTGATTTCTGTAGAGAATGAGCTGTGCCTGCTCATATTAAGAATAAGACAAACTCAAAGGACAAGCCACCCTGGTAGAATCATAATATCAGTAGGTTATACAACTAAAGAAAAAAATCTTGCCCAAGTGTAGGCGGAACAAAGTCCAACATACTAAAAGCCCCCCTGCCCAACCTTAACAGGCAATTAAGGAGGTTAATAAATACTTCCAAGGCTAAGTTTGAAGAAAAAATAGCTTCTCATGCAAAGGGCAACCATAAAGCTTTCTACAGCTATATCTGTAACCTCAAGGGAAATATGCAACACAGTTCAGAACTTACTTACTGTAAATGGCCCACCCTGAAATGAAGGCCATCACCAGCCTTTTGGCTGAAAGGTTCAGCTCAAATATCTCTCCCACTCCCCCCGATAGTCCAAAGGAACTACCGCATACCACAGTCCCCCGAACATCACTAGGGAACAGACCATCAATACACTTTCCAAGGCCAAAAACACTGCATCAGAGGGCCCAGATAATATCCTGGGGTGCTTACTAAATAGCATGAAACATGACCTCGTTGGTCCACTTTTTTTTTAAACTGGACCCTACAAGTCAGGTTTTGTGCCCAAGTAATGGAAGATGGTTACAGTCTTTCCCCTGCATAAAATGGTCCAAGTGCCAATCCGGATAAATACAGGCCCATAAGTCTGGCCAGCCTTATATGCACAACCATGAAAAGAATCATCATGGACATAAGTAACCTTCAAATGCTGGACCCATCAGTTTGGCTTTGTTAAAGGAATATCATGCCTATTAAATCTGGTGGATTTCTTTGAGGGGGGATCACCAAAGCTATGGATGAGGGCAAGACTTACGCAGCTTACCTCAGTCTGGCCAAGGCTTTTAATGCAACAACCCACTCGGGCATTATAGACAAGCTCACTAATTTAGGTATAAACCATTTTATCACCCATTCGCTAGCCAACTGGCTCAATGAGAGGACCCAGGAGGTCAAAATAGATGAGGACACTTCCATCAAGAGGCCAGTCACTAGTGGAGTCCCCCAAGGATCTGAAACAGGCCAGCTCCTTTTTGGTATGTATTTCTCTGAAGTGGAAGCAAATGCTGAAGGTTTACACTGTCTAAGTTTGCAAGCTACGGGTTATCATCAACTCCCCTGCAGACACCTGCATTCTTTGAGAAGACCCATCTCCAACTAACAAATGGTGCTAAAGCCATGGTCTTAAACTCAATACTAAGAAACTTATAACTATACCCTTTGGAAAGTCAACCATTCTAGCTAATTATTATGTTGATAATACACCCTTAAGAGTCAACCCAGTGTTCAAGAATCTTGGTACACATGTAGACAGTAGCCTTAAATTCAAGCACCATGTGGCCATAGTGCTAAGAAAATTGTTTTATGGTGCATAACTTATAAGCAAGGGCATTGCATTTGGTCCCAAAGAGGTCATTTTCCCACTGTACTCTTGACAAACAGACCAGAGTACAATGCTTCCTTTGTATGTACCTGACAAGGCTTAAGCAGCAACTAAAGTGACCACAGTGGTTTCTTACAAAAAAGATACGAGGCATAACAAACCTGCCTTATTCAGAGTGCATTAAATCCCTTTCCCAAAACTGAGTCTCTTATAGATTGCTGAGGGGTGATTTATGCCTGGATTATAAGACATCCAGAAACACCACACTTATGAAATTTCTGCTTATTTATAAGTCATATAGTACCATAAATACAAGGTCTAAGGACATGAATTTTGTCTGTGATTTAACCATAATATGCTGGACAGACAGATGTGTCTCCCAGAGACTGCCCTTTCTATGGTACAGGCTTCTCATCCATGTGAAGCTGAGCTCATCTATTACCCAATGTAAGTGCAAGCTAGACCTGTGGATGGGGAATAGGATGCTTACACAGGGTCTGGCACTCATATCTGTTATGGATGGAGATAGTTTATAAATGCCTGGTTCTCAATGTCCTATTTGGTTACAGGACAGTATTATTTTTACAGGAAACTTGGCTAGGCTTATAAAGGCCTCCTGGGTTGTTTGCCTAGTAATCTATGCACAAATGCCCATGATACGTAGGGACACAATTGGGCTGGATTACACAACTAGGCTTATAAAAGTCATGGGGGTCATTAGCTTAGTATAGAACTATGAACTAACATGAAGAATTTTAAAATACCTCCTCTGCAACCAGAAAAGAAGTTGGTGAACTATTCCCTTTGCAAACTATCAGCTTCTTTAGCATGTGACAGTTCAGCGATTTCAAGGTAACTATGAATGGCACCACAGTGTTATCAGGAATAAACATGCAGCACTCCATTTTGGTGAGAGTACATGTAACCTCTTTAGAAGGGATGATGAAGTCAAGTGCAATTCTGTTCTATAGCACCACACTGTGCATAGCAATAAGTTTCTGAGTAATTAGATTAACAGAATCAAATTTGTATTACTTAATATTTATAAAAGCTTAGATCATTTTTGAGGTTCCAAGATGAACTTGACTGTCCCATAAGCAGGTAGAATTTCTTCTCCAGAAATAACACCATCATGAAGATCCATGTGAGCCAGTTCTTTAAAGGCAGCCTTTTGAACACCATGATGGTAAATCAAGAAGCATCTATTTTTCCAACTAGTCTCTGAATGTCTTTGATATCTCTCCTGCAAGGAGCATTATGACGCTTACCGTTTAGTGTCTGTATGTCATATAGTTGGAATAACATGACCTATATAGCAACAACCTGACCAGTCTGTTGGTAACAAGGGATGTGCTTGAGCTCCACAAATATAATAGTGCTCATGTAATGCTGCCTTACCCAATCCCTCCAGTCTCATAAATTTTCCAAGTGACATTACAAGTCTAACAAAAAGTGTACCATTTATATGATAGCAGATTTGCTCTTTAGCAGTCACTGCTAATTGAAGTGGAAATACTAATAAGGGGGTAGAAGTTTGTTTAGCTTTCCAATTTTTAGTTAGAAAGACAGTGCAACATGCTGTATGAAGATCTGTATCAGTTGCTGGTACTGGAATGAGTGGACTATCCTTACCATGTGCTGTAGGTATATGTGCATAAACCAAACAGCCACAGATATTCAGTCTTGGGTTATGTGTATAAGGCAGCAGAAAAAGTACTGAATTTAGAATGGCAGTCAGGTGTTCTAGATACAATGCACGCCAAGAGTCTGTCCCAGTTTTAGCAATGCTCTTATTTCTAATAAAAAATTATTCTGCACTTTCAGTTTTGATGGATGTTGATGGCAATGTAATCACAGTTACAGATAACAAAAGTAGACAGAATAATATGACGATGAAAATCACAGTAGCTGTTGTGATAATAGGTCCATAATGTGCAGTACAAACATGTTGGGGTCAAAGAGAGTTTTAAAGAAACTATAAACATGGATGCCGAAGTGTTTAGTTATAGGTCATATGAAGTCAGGTTTCCAAAAAAGTCCATCTAGAATTGCTGGTTGTGTACAATTCCACAAATAATTATAAATAATATCAAATTAGATATAATATGAAAATTGGTTAAGAATAGATGCAACCTGTCTGACAATGATTTAACAGCTGGAAAAATTATCGGCAAGTTAGTGTAATATAAACTGGAATTGCAATACAACGTGAGAGAAAACCAGGCTTATGGCATATTTAGAAAGAAAACTAGCGGAGGAAAATGGACAGAAGTAAGGAAATGAGTGAAGAAGGGAGAGCAAGAAGATGTCAGGTATGAATAGGCATTTGTTCACATTCAGGGATAGAGTTTATTCTGGTGTTGAGCAAGAACACAGACAGCTTTTGACTAGAAATCTTTCAAAATGGTTTTGTAGGATGGGAGGGAAGGTAGTAACCTAATGGATAGAGATAAAGATGTCCAGGCCTTAGCCACATGGTATGAGTACAGATAATGCCCAGCAGATTTGACAGGAGTTTTTGGTCATTAGATCATAATGACCGACTAGGAACACAGTTGTGTAGAATGTTATTTAGTTCTGGACAAGCAAATGGATTCTGAATAATTTTATAAGGTGGTAAGAAGCTGTGTATGTGTAAGTTGATATTGTAGTTCTAACCGATTTACGCTTTTTAGTGCTATACAGTGGTGGGTTCCGAAAGGGGTATATGGTGCAAATCTAACAGCTTTGTTATATCATTGTTCAAATTAAAATTTTTATGATTCCTGAAGATTAGTAACACCATTATCAAGCAAAAAAATAATTCATATTTAGAGAATGGTACTGTCGATAAGTATCGTCTTTTAAGTTTAAATAACAATGCTTCTCAAGAACGTAGAACTGTCGCACAGTAAAAATGACCTCTATGGCACAAGACCCAATTCTGCCATCACAGCCACCACCCTAAGGTTGCTACAGGATAAGGATTTGTGCTGACATAAGTAATAGGTCTAAAACCACCATTTCTGGGTTGGCTAATTAAACTAATGCTACTTTATTTCTTTCATAATAAAACAAGTGAAATATTTTAGAATAATCTAGTAATCTAAATGCAAGAGGATTTGAAAGTAGAGTTTTTAGTTGAACCAAAGCTTGTTCATGGCAGTCTTAGCAGGGTAAAGGTTAAGGAGAATCTTTCTTTAATAAAGTCTAGTTTCACTGCTTCTGGACAATTAGAAATGCATTGTGGCAGATAGTTTGTCAGTCTCAGAAAAAGCCCATAGACGTTTCAGTGTCAGGCATGCTGCAGTTTGCATTGTGGCGATACATGAAGGTGAAAGCTGCCTAAAACCCTCTGAAATAAGATGTCCCATGTAATGTACTCTGGGTTTCCACAACTGCAGTTTGTCCATATTCATTTTAAATTACTAAATCTGCCAGCTTAATTGAAAGAGTATCCTACTTATAGTCATAAAAAGATTAGGAAGCTTAAAGTAAATAGTCTATGTAATAAACTAATTTAGAACCACATAGGAATTCACTTTTGTTTAGTTGTTTTCTTCTCCCCCCGAAGGAAAAAGAGTAGGCAATTCAACATAATCCTGCGATAATCTAGTCCAACTGCATTGTTGTCGTCTTTATACAAATGCAAACAGGTACTGGCCATCTGGGTATACAAGAATAGAAAAGAAAGCCGGCGAAATGTTGTCAGAATGGAAACAAGTATAGTAGCAGGTTAAGGACTACAGGGAAAGTTGGTATTACTACCATATGAACTGCTTGTAAATCTTGTACAAATCTAAGTGCTTTTCCTAGCTTCTTGACTGGTAAGATGGGTGTATTAAATGGGCTTAGAGTCATGATTATTATGCCTTGTTACATTACAGCAGAAATTACAGGTTTGATTCCTTTCTCCGCTTCAGTGGATAAAGGATTTTGGACTACTGTACACAGATGTTCACAAGATTTCAAAGTTATTTGTAAAAGCTCTGTGCCTTTTATGAGTCCTACCTCATTTTTGTATGCAGTCCAAAGCTGTTGAGGGATTACTTCTAATCCTTCCAAGTCAGCAGTGTCTGATTTGATGTTAGGGCATCCTCATCTGTACAGATATTACTTGAAAACAATCCTAAAGGTTCATTTGGAATATCAAGAAAAACACCATCTGGTGTACAATAAACAGTACATCTCAATTTAAATAATAAATCTGTACCTAAAAGATTTAAAGGTGTAGCATTTCCTACAATAAAAGCATGTTTTTCTTTTATCTGACCGATTTTAATAAGGACAGGTTTTGTTTCTAAATAATCTAAAGGAACACCAGACACTCCCACTCCATGGACTGTTTTGGTGGAAAGTGGGATATTTTCAGCTTTTTCTGAGGTAATCATACATCTACTTGTTCCTGTGTCAACAAGAAAAGTAATCTCTCTCAACCTCTTACTGCCAGAAATCTGGACAATGCTTAAAATAATGGTGAGACAAAGGCCCAAAAATAGGGACAGGCTTTAAATATTGCTATTATAAAACTTAGAAAGTTGCTAGAGTAACAGGATTTGTGTCAGCATGAAAGGTATGACGTCTGAAATTCAAATGTATATCATTCTTTACTGACTTGTTTCCTTGGTGATTTGCCAGAAAAATCACAGATTTGATGAGAAACAGACTAAAAATATGAGGCAAAAA